>NC_050573.1:413964667-414267479 GCF_011100635.1 Trichosurus vulpecula | reverse complement strand
ATAAAACACAAACAAAACCCATAACTTTTTCTAAAGCACAGTACCAACATCACACTGTAAGGAGTGAGTACCTGGTGTATTTGTGTTGTTTACAAAGGAGTTAGTTCCATTTTAAAATCCCTTTGACAAGAAGGCACCAGGCTTGTTTTATCTGTCATAAAAAATGTTAAATGCTTTGAATTCTTAAAGTAAAAGAACAGAGCATACGTATTCATATTAAACAAACAAAAAACTAAAAAAAAACGTGTTCCGCACCACATCTGGATATAAATTTTAGGTCCCAGTAAATTATGGATTCTATTGAATTCTTGCCAAAAGAAAATGCTTTCACTATCTACCCACTCCCATAACAGGTCCATTATATATCTGCCAACCATGGACTTCCCTGGATGATGGTGATGAGGGCAATGATAATGGTGATATTGTAGAGGACTGGACATGGGATTTAATTGGTATAGGGAACCTCTACCAAGGCAGGTTAGCGCCTGCTCTCTATATCTTATTCTTAGATAGCTGCCTGGGGTACTGAAAAGGTCAAGTGAGAAGGTCACAGAGCCTGTGTGAGAAGCGGGACATGAACCCAGGTCTTCTGGAATGTAAGACCTGCTCCTATGTAGTCTTTTAGCAACACTGCCTATAAGTATCAGGATCATCATAGCAATTCATAACACTTATATTAGCACTTTAATATTTGCAAAATGTTTTATGCTCATTGAATCATTTGAGCCTCACCACAATCCAAGGAGATATAAACTCAAGGTGTTATTATTTTATTTATTTATCTCCCTCATTAGACTGAAGGGTTTTGGGGGGTATGGACTATTTTTTGTTTCTGTGTGTGGTTTTCTTTGACCTTTCTTTGCATCCCTAGTGCTTAGCACACTACCTTTCACACGTTGCTATTATTGCTGTTGTTCAGTTGTGTCCAACTCTTCATATTGTTTATGTGTTTTGAGGTTTTGTTGTTGTTGTTGTTGGGGTTTTTTTGCTGTTTTTTTTTTTTTTGCAAGGATACTGGTATGGTTTGCCTTTTCCTTCTCCAGTGGATTAAAACAAACAGATGTAACAAAAGTCACAAGGCTAGTAAGTTCCTGAGGCTACCTCTACCCATAGTAGAGTAGGTGATTAATGTACGCTAGTTGACTCATTGATTTTTTCTAAGTCTGCAAAGGATCATCATCAGGGGTTGACTACTAGGTGATGATTTTATTTTCAAACACAGAAGCTTGGGGAGTGTGCTCATTTTTAAATTTAATGGTAAGTTCAGAAGTTATGATTAAAACATAAACATTATTGTTTATATTTTGTGCTGGTTATTTGCTTTCCAGAGCAGCTTATATTCAGTGATCCTTTTTTTCTTCCCACTTCAGAGTGTGAATAATGTTGAACCTTTCAAAAATACAATTTCTATTATTTTGAGCATGTCCTAAAACTTTCATTTCTTAAGGTCTAGACTTTCATATGCTCAATTGTTTTACTACACGAACTTGGAAAATCATGGTACCTCTCTGATCCTTCATTTCTTCAATTGTAAATTAAAGAATTTGGACTAAATTTCTCTAACATCTAACCCAACTCTGCAAGCTATTATTCTAAGTGATGATATGACCATTTCAATTAGAATTCATAATAGTGTATATTGCTACATAAAAGTATTGCAGTGTCTATTGAAAAATAAATGAGGATTGTACATATCAGGTTTTTCATATGTATCATCATCATTTGATACAGCAGTACCCACCTACTCCCAATAGTTTTATTGCTAGCTGTAAAGCTACTTATTTTTAATTAGGTTTCTTGAAATAAGACCTAGTTTGGTTTTATTATGAAGTTAACATTCAGAGTAAATCATCAAAACAGTACTCAATACTATTGGTTTGTACCTTCAAGGCCTTTCTCAAAGTTTTAAATGAAATAATTTGTCTAGGGATATGACAGTCTTCTTTTTGCCATTTAATACTTAGGCCTAGCTAGAAATGATCAATGATTAGACCATCTTTTGCTGAATTTTACTTTTTCATTTGCCTTAAAAGTCTGATTGCTGTATAATCAAATTAATTATGTAGTCATCCTTACTGAACACCAAGAACAATTGAAAGCTGGAAAGTCCAATAATATAGTTGAAGCAGATAACGTATTCAACTTTGAGCCCAGAAGACCTGGGTTCAAATCCCACTTGAGACACTAGTTTTATAACCCTGGGGTAATTACTTAGCCTTTCTTTGCCTCAGTTTCTTCATCTGTAAAATAGGGTGGGGAGGGATGGGCTCTGGTTTTCACAGTCCCTTCTAACCCTAAAATGTTGATTTTCAATAGTAGAAAATGCTATGCACACTGAAGTTCAGTTACATGTTCTTATATTTTCTTAGTGCAGTTGTAGTTGAAAAATGTTTTAGAAAAGCATATTTTATTACCTAACAGTTCTCTGGGAAGGCAACATGATGTATTGAAGGAACACTAACTTTTGAATCAGAAGATCTGTGTTTGAATGCTAATTTGGGTCCTTACTAGCTATAAATTCCTATTGATTTTTACCTTACTAAGCCTCAGTTTCCTCACCCGTAATGTAGAGTTTTGCTCATGGATGAATCATCATGAAGTGTTTTGTAACCTTATAACACCATAAATGTGAGCTATTATTATTAATAACCAACTAGTTACTTTAGGATTCAAATGCCAGTATACAAGAAGTAATTTTCATAAAATGGGCTTAATTCAATCAGTATCCACTTACATTGCTAAACCCAACTTTTGGTAGCATTGTAAACTAAGGTCAGTTAAAATAAAGGGCAAAAAAAAAATAGAAAAACCCACAGGATTAGAGCCTTAAGATAAATAATTTAGACACATTGAGAGACTCTTTGTGAGATGTGAATGAACTGACTCTGCCTGCTGGGATATTTAGCAGATGAAAAGTGTGACAACGACATTACTGTGGTTGTTTGGTACATAATTTACAGTATTCCTAATGAATATTTCATATAGTATCATTTGAGTATGAATTGTAAGACATGTATATCTCCACTCACAAGAGGCATTGTCAAACTCCTCAGTTTGAAATAAGCATTTATAAATTACTTATGAAGACTGTGAGAGGGAAGAAGGCTGCTGTCTCCCTTTGCAATTGTCAAGCAACTTTTTAAGAAATAGAATCCACTTTTCCAAGAATAAAATCAATATCCTGGAGATTGAACAGGG
The DNA here is from genome assembly GCF_011100635.1 of Trichosurus vulpecula. Classification (NCBI taxonomy): domain Eukaryota; kingdom Metazoa; phylum Chordata; class Mammalia; order Diprotodontia; family Phalangeridae; genus Trichosurus; species Trichosurus vulpecula. The sequence continues at coordinate 414,264,281 of NC_050573.1, read as the reverse complement.
TGCATCCTATCATACTAATGAATCCAAGTTTAGCAGGGGCTCAGATGGAAGATTAGCCTCAGTAGCTTTTTAAAGTAGCAACCACAAAATAACAAGGCTAAGAATCTTGAGTGATCCAATTTTGGCATGCAATATTTCTTTTCTTAATATTCAGATCTAATGTCCTCACCTCTCTTCCTCTATGCTCCTCTTTACCTCCTATTTCTCTTTCTTTTTTCCTCTATCTGTCTCTGTCTCTCTGTCTCTCTTTGTCTCTGTGTCTCTGTTTCTGTGTCTCTGTCTCTCTGTCTCTCTCTGTCTCTCTGTCTCTCTCTGTCTGTCTCTGTCTCTCTGTCTCTCTCTCTCTCTTTCTCTCTCTCTCTCTCTCTCTCTCTCTCTCTCTCTCTCTCTCTCTCTCTCTCTTCCTGCTCCCTCCTCCCTCTACTTCAGAGGTTAAGGGACTTGCATCTAAGGAAATATTTAGTGTCACAAACAAGAATTAAATCCAGATCTTCCTAATTCGAAGCCTTCCAGACTCCATCTACTATTTCATGCTAAGTTTTAACATAATTAACTAGAATTAATTGAATGTCCCCTTTGCTCAGACTAAGCTGTAAATACTGCATTTTGATATTATCAGTGGCTGTGTCACTAACTTCTTTGGTATCCCCCATACTACCTGGCCCATTGTTGGGCACACATCAGACACTCTGGAAATACCTGTTGGTTGAACTATAAAGAAACTTGAGATGCCTCACAGATACATACTCAGGCAACTGGGATATATTATGTCAGACCTCCAAAAATTTAAGGCTTCAGCTACTGAATTTTAACATCAAAAAAGTTCATCAGTATTTTTTCTTTTCCATAAACATTCATATTTTCTTTGATTATTTATTATCAATCAGTTATTCCCACTCATATGTAAACATTTTTGAGGGATTTCTATTTTCAATTTATACCATCCCTTAGGTTGTTACAAGGTCCATAAATTTAATTCCTACTTTGCAAAGTAATACTACCTTTTATTTATTGAAAACTTACTTCCATATTGTTTTAAGGAGTTTCCTCTAGTTCAGTTATACCAGTTGTAAATTACCCCTCCCTGCTCCAAACTTTCACGACATTGTATACTTTTTTAAATCATTATTTTTGGTAAATTGTTAGAAACCTGAAAGCACTGCAAATATATTACTTTTATTATCTTTTTAATTTATTTAAAGTCATCTTCCTACATGTATTTTCCTTTCTACCAAATGTCAGTTGCTTGAAAGCAGGAACTATGCCTTATTTATTGTTTTGCCCCCCCTTAGTCACTTGAACCTAGTAGGCAATTAATAAAGGTTTGTGAGGCGATTGAATGACTGGCCAGATCTGGTCAAAAAGCCTTTGCTTCCCCTATGTATGCAAGTGATAGTTGTTACAACCCCAGAGTCATAGTATATTTGAAATAGTTGATTTCCAAGGACACAGATGTTTTGCCATATTGTGTTATAAAGGTTTCTGTGACTGGGCAATAATCTGAAATAATGAGAAACTGAGCTTTGTTGTGAAGGTGGAGAAATGCAGCTGCAACTCTGAATCTTCTGACTTTTATGCCCTGTGTTGCCTCACCTTAGCATAGGATCTGATTGTAGATCCAACAAGACATCCACAGTCACATTTCACAAATGCTTGCATGACTAAAATCGTCCCTGGGATAGACAGTACTATACACAGTGCCCTTAGGCAAGACAAGCTGGAAAATTCTGTACCACCAGAGCTGAACTACTACTGTTAGCTTCTCAGAGCCTTATAGGATGGATTCACTGTCTTAGTATAAATGAATTCCATTCATTTCCTTGCCTTGGGGTGCTGACAGTGGACCTCCCAGAGAGTCAGCCTCACCTGCTGAATCTTTTTGAGGTTGAGGATAAACATACTCTCTATCTGAGTTATTATCTTTTTTGTTTCAGAAGTAGAGACTGGGCCAGACTCTCCATGGAAAATGGAATTTTAAAGGATTTGGGGTATAGAAGCAGGTGAGAGTTTTTTACTGTAGGCAAAGGTTTGGGGAGTGTGTGAGGGTTGTCAGGGCAAAGGTTTCTTGAGGTGGATGGAATACATTAGTAAATTAGGATAATAAAGAAACTACTGACTAGATTCCTTCATTAAGATACCCCTTAGGAATAAGAGAAGAAAAAGAAATTTAAGGAATTAGAATAGGCAGAGAAGAGTTATCACTCTTTGCAGACAATATGATGATATACTCAGAGAATCTTAGAGAATCAAGTAAAAAACTACTTGAGATAATAAACTTTAGCAAAGTTGCAGGATATAAAATAAACCCACATAAATCATCTGATTTTCAATATATTACTAACAAAGCACAACAGAAAGAGATATAAATTCCATTCAAATTTACTGTAGACATTAGAAAATATTTGGGAGTCTACCTGCCAAAACAAACCCAGGGGCTGCATGAACAAAATTACAAAATACTTTTTCACAAATAAAGTTAGATCTAAATAATTGGAAAAACATCAGTTGCTCATAGGTAGGCTGAGCCAATATTAAAAAAAAAGAAAATTCTATCTAAATTAATTTATTTATCCAGTGCCATACCAATCAAACTACCAAAAATTATTTTATAGAGCTATAAAAAATAATAGCAAAATTCATCTGTAAGAACAAAAGGTCTAGAATATCAAGGGACTTAATAAAAAGAAATGCTGGAGAAAGTGGTATAGCCATACCAGATCTTCAATTGTGTTATAAAGCAGCTACCATCAAAACCATTTGGTACTAGCTAAGAAATAGAGTACATCAGTGGAATAGGTTAGGTACACAAGACACGGTAGTCAATGATTATAACAGTCTACTGTTTGATAAAACCAAAGACCCCAGCTTCTGGGATGAGAACTCACTGTTTGACAAAAACTGCTGGGAAAACTGGAAAATAGTATGGCAGACCAATAGTATGGTGTAGACTAATGTCTGGCACCATATACCAGAATAAAGTCCAAATGAATACACAATCTAGGTATAAAGGCTGATACTATAAACAAATTAAGGGAGGAAGAAACAGTTTATCTGTCAGATTTATGGGGAGTGGAGGAATTTATGACCAAACAAGAGATAGAGAACATTAAGAAGTACAAAATGGATAATTTTAATTATATTAAATTAAAAAGTGTTTGCACAAACAAAGCCAATGCAACCAAGATTAGGAGAGAAGCAGTAAAGTGGGAAAGAATTTTTACAACTAGTGTCTCTGATAAAGAACTCATTTCCAAAATATATAGAGAACTGAATAAAATCTACAAGAACACAAGTCATTCCCCAATTAATAAATGCTCAAAGAATATAAACGGTCATTTTTCAGAGGAAGAAATTAAAGCTATCTATAATCATATGAAAAAAATGTTCTAAATCACTATTGATTAGAGAGACACAAATCAAAACAGCTCTGAGGTACCCCATCACACCTACAAGATTGGCTAACATGATAAAACAGGAAAGTGATAAATGCCAAATATGTGGGAAAGTTGGAACACTAATTTATTGTTGGTGGAGTTGTGAGCTGATCCAACATTCTGGAGAGCAATTTGGAACTATGCCCAAAGGGCTATAAAAATGATCATACCCTTTGACACAGCAATACCACTTCTAGTGCTGTATCCCAAAGAGATCACAAAAATGGGAAAAGGTCCCACATGTACAAAAATATTTATAGCAGCTCTTTTTGTGGTGGCCAAGAACTGGAAATTGAGGGGATGCCCATCAATTGGGGAATGGCTGAACAAGTTGTGTTATATGAATGTGATAGAATACTACTGTGCTATAAGAAATGATCAGTGGGCAGACTTCCAGAAAACCTGGAAAGACTTATATGAACTGATGCTGAGTGAAGCGAGCACAACCAGGAGAACATTGTACACAGTAACAGCCACAGTTTGGGAGGACTGATTTTGATAGACTTAGCCCTTCTCAGCAATGCAAGGACCTAAAACTTTTCCAAAGGACTCATGATGGAAAATGCCATCCACATCCAGATAAAGAACTATGGGGTCAGAATGCAGAGTGAAGTACACTCTTTTCTCTTTTGTTTTGTTTGTTTTCATTTCTTTCTCATGGTTTCTACCATCTTTATAATTCTTCTATGCATCATGACTAATATGAAAATGTGTTTAATAGAAATGTATGTGTAGAGCACGTATTGTATTGGATGCCATACTGGGGAGAGAGGGGGAGAAAATTTAAAACTTATGTAAATGAAGGTTGAAAATTGAAAATAAATAAATTAAATATAAAAAAGATACCAGCACTTAGGGATGCACTTTTTTGGGGTTGGTGGGGTGGGGAGAATGCAAAGAAGGAGGCAGAAGTGATTTCATCTGCAGAAGGAAATTCCAGATATGTAAATTCCTTCCACCAAAACAGTACCACAACTTAACAGCAGTTTAAGGTAGTAGAGATTTGCCTGGGGACATTGACAGGTTAAGAGCAGAGTCACACAGCTAGTATTATGCATCAGATCCCAGGACTTGGTCTTCTTGGCTCTGAAGAAGAACCTTTACCCTGACTTTAACATCCTAAAAATCCAAGCAATTTGGTCCTGTTCTCTAGGATATACTAGTCATCGTAAAGCCACAGTTTAAGTAAAATGACAAACCATGAAGAGTTATGTGTGAAAACTGTGTACTGATAAACCTCCTGTAATTAGTAAGGGGATGGAGTGGAGGAGAAAGGAAGGAGAGGTAAGAAGCAAGAATTTCTAGATAAAAGCTTGGTAAGCTTAAATGGGGCAATGATCAAACTATACCCAAACTTCTAATGTCATTATGGCTCCAACTTAAGGAAAGAGAAGGCAGCAAATTGGGAAAGTGTTGGACTTGCAATTCAGAACACCTGAATTCAAATTACTCGTTGTGTGACCTTGGGCAAGTGAATAAACCTCTTTGGACCTCAGCTTCTTTATCTGTAAAATAAAGGATTGGACTCAATATTCTCTAAAGTCCCTTTCAACTCTAACTGTATGCCATTGGACTGTAATTTCTTGAAGGCAACAACTATCTTTGGCCTCTTATTTTATTCCCACTGCTTAGCACAGTGACTGGCATGTAGTACTTTTCAAAGAAGACCAAGGACACCAATGATGACATCTTGACTCCTATGTCAATTGGATTTAAGTGAGGGAGAGTTGCAGAAAGCTGTCAGGCACACTCTCTCTTCCTGAGTCATCAAAATCCAGTGGCAGGACAAAAGTTAGGATGACTGTTGATGGCTCAGGATACAGTGGATTACCTTGGTGCATTTGAAGTCTGACCAGGCTTTAAGTGCTCCACAGCACATGCTTCAGCTGCCTTAATGGTCATTGGAACAAATTTTTCTTTTTTGCCCATTCTGCCAGGGAAAGTCTCCACATTTTCAGGGTAGACATCTCCAAACTCACCAGTGGGTTTGAGGCCTATCAACTAACCTCAACCTGGTTTATCCCATCTGAGAAAGTTTTACCAGGTTGTGGCTTCTGTGCATGCTACAGTTTCTTTGAGACACAGGTTAGAGGTAAAAGATGAACAGCAAAGATATATGAACAGCCCTAAAAAGGGATTGGTAAATCATCACACCATAAATGTAAGGCATTTGGTAGATGGCATAAAGTGGACCTTAATAAATTTTCATTGATTGATCTTACAATTTTCATGTCTTACTACATATAATTACTAATGGAATAGAGAAAAGCAATGTTAATTTGTGTATGTAGGGGGTGGTGGAGATGAGTCTGGACCTCTCATTGTATCTGTGTGTGAAGGGCCTTACTGTGGCATTCTAATCTGCATCTCATCTGCAACCTATAATTATAGAGTTGCCTGGACAATTGGGTGATAAAGTGACTTTCATATGGTCATATGTATGTATCAGTAAGGCAATAATAACAATGTAGATGATAATTGTCAAAATGCCTGTGTGGTTCTGTATAGCAAAGCATACAAGACTCTCCACATAAAAGGTGGAAGAAGTAAACCATTTATTCAGACACCAGAGAACCGTATCCCACAAGCCATTTACCCAATCTATGAGAGCACTAAAACATTCAATACACAATATCACAACATGGAGCCTCACCATTCCAAAACCTCTCTGAGCCCCTGCTTGGGTCTTCCCAAAAACAAACTCACAGTACAGCTAAGTCAGTCTGTTCAGCTCTATCATGACAGCGACCATTAGCAGCCATAACTGCTCTCTCTTTCTCTGCATTTACTGTGACATAACTTCCTTTTCCTGTCAGGAAGCTCTTCCTACCACATATGACTTAGGCTTCCTGGGACATAAGCAAATCACATGGCCTATTAATGGGTGAGAAAGATGTTTAAATCTAAATTGCTACTACAATGTATTAGAAGGGGGACTTGAATCTGGGTTTTCTTTTTACCAAGGGCATGCCTCTATCCATCCTCCCATTAGGAGTACCTTAAATAGAATTACCTTTTTTATATTTTTCCCTGATAAATGCAGGTTTAGAACAGAGCTCCTCAATCTCTTTGAAAGTCTGATGAATCTTATTTTATTCTTATTGGAATAATGTTTTTAAACTTATAAAATTTATCAGATTACAAAGGAAATAAATTATGTTGAGATATAGTTATCAAAATATTTAATAAAAACAAACAAGTTAATGGACTTCAGGTTAAAAACTTCTGGTCTACAGAAATCTAAAGCATAAATTCTTCTCCTCCACATTGTCATTTCTATTGCCTCAAACCATATATTCCCATCAGAAAGGGAGAACCAGGTGCTCAGTTTAGGATTGACTGGATGAACCATCCTAAGTTAAAAAAAATTCTCTCCTTGGTTTACATCTTGTCAGAGGGTAGTTTTCTAAATAATTTGGTTATTGTCTCCATCCTCATAGAGAAAAAATACACAATGTGTGTGAGGAGCCATTCTGCTTTCCAACTTTATTGTAGAATGCCTTCAGAGGCAATGAAACAACAACCACTTTCATTTCATAGATTTTATTGAATTACTTTCACAGACCATTATTTATAGAATAGAATTGATTGAAACTTAAAGTATTGACTAGATTGTTTATGGAGAGCCTCCTGAATTTGAATGTTATAATTTATATTTTAAAAAAATACTTATTCACCCTGTCTTTCTTCCAAGCCTCTCCCAAACATGGGGCCAAGGAGAAGTGGAAGATAGGGAGGGGAAGGTAAAGAGCAATGTTATGTGAACATGTCCTGACAACCTAAATTTGCATTTAGAAAATGGGGAGGAAAATATCCCTCTCAGCCCTTCACCCTACCCCTAGCCTTCCACATACAGGCAAAAGCCACCAGGACTATGTTTGAAGGCAGTTATGTTGGATGTATAAATATGTAATTATAAAACCAGTCATGTCTGGATCACAGGAGTCGCATCATCTTAGAATTCCTTATCATCTTTTCCAACATTTTCATTTTACAAATGAAGACACTGGGGCTCTAAATGGTGAAGCTGCTTTTCCAAGATCACATAGGGAGCAAATACACATAAATGATGCCCAGATTCTAGTACAGGTCCTTTAACTTCTGACCCAGTTTGTCCTTACTCCATGGAGCCTCCATGCTTCCTCTCATATGGAGGAAAGAGAAAAGCTGATTTGAAATTGAACTTATGTTGTAATTTCCCCTGGAACCTGTGCTCCAGCTTTTGTATGCTACAGGAGTGGGCTGCTTGGCTCTTCTTCCCTTGATGTTTAACAGATATTAGGGATATAGTGTCTAGGATTAACTGTTTTGATGTACTGTCAGTAATTGAGCTGATGGTGTCACTGTCAACAGAAAATTAAAAACTTTCTCCTGTGCATAGCAACTAAACATGCAAATTTTAAAACAAATGGAAAGAAGGTATCATAAACCTGAGCTGGCTTTATATGTTGCAAATCCCTCCACTCAGATCAAGCTCACGTGTTACTAATTGAGAATCATTAAATGTTCAAAGTCAACAGTACTTTAGAGATCACAGAATCAAAGAAGCCCAGGATTTCAGAATCAAGAGGTACCTAAGGAACCATACGGTCCAACCCATACACCCCAAAAATTCCCACTGCAAAATATCATACTGCCAATCACCCTGCTTTTGCTTGAAGGCCTCAAGTTAGGTCTGGCATTAGAAAAAAGGACCATTCCACTTTGGAATGGTTCTAATCTTTAGGATTAGTTATTAGGATCATTAGGAAGTAGAGAGGTGCGGTGGATAGAATGGTTAGAATCAGAAGGACCTTAGTTCAAATCCTACCTCAGACACTTCCAACTGCTTGATTCTAAACCATTCTCAGCTTGAGTTTCCTCATCTGTAAAATGGAGATAGTAGTAATACCTACCTCCCAGGGTCATTTTGAGGATCAAATGAAATAACATTTGTAAAGAGTTTTGCAAACCTTAAAGGACCGTATAAATGTTAGCTATTGTTATTAGCAAGTATTTCCTTATGTAAAACCCAAAGTAGCCTAATTGAGACTTTCTCTGGTTTTAGCCTTTGTGGCCAAATTGGAACAAATAGAATTTCCCTTCCGCTTGATGGCCTTTCAAATATTTAAAGACATCAATATGTTGTGGACTCAAGGTCCTTCACTATCTAGGTTGATTTCCTATGCATTTCAAGTTTATAAACGCCCTTCTTAAACTGTATCATACAGAACTTATGTCAATACTTCAAATGAGGCCTGAAGAAGGCTGAGTACAGAGGATCACCTCCTGATTTCTAGAAGATATTATGCCTCTTAATGCAGCCAAAGATAGCATTAGCCACATCACATGCTGATTCATATTATATTGCAGTCCATTAACACCACTAACAACCCTACATCTTTTTTCAGAAAAATGGATATCTAGCTATTTCTCTGATATTAAAATCTAAGTGTGCATTATCTTGACTTAATTTCATGTCATTAGATTCTCCCCAAAGCTCTAGAATGTCTAGACTTTTTTATTTCCAGATTCAGTCACTCACTGTGTTAGCTATCCCTGTCAACTTAAGGTCATGTACAAGTTTGACGAGCATGTCAATTATGTCCTTCTCCTATATCACTAACAAAAATGTTCAACAGCAGATCAAATAGATATGCCCACAGATACACACACATGTATAACCATAAAAAGGTTACTTAAAATTATCTGTCACAAAAATATGAAGTGTTGAGACATAATTGAAGCACGAGAGAACTCTGCTAACTAAAATCCATTAAAAAAGTGTATAACCATATGCTTATGTCTACCTTACATAGTGAAGATCGACAAAAAATAATAACTCAAATTTATATAATATCACTGCTTAAAAACCTGTTTTCTCATAACAACCCAATGAATCTGGAAAGTTTAGTATTCCCATTTTTCAAATGAGGTTGGAGCTTGTCAAGATTCTTGTTCTTGGTGATAAATTTTAGATGTGGAATTTGAATTTAGGTCTTGGGATTTCAAGTTCTAGATTTTTGTTTTAGCATGCCACACTAATAAAAGATTTGGTAATGTTTTTGTAGGTGAATTCAGACTTCAGATTTATGCACAATCCCAGTATGTAAAGTGTTTGTTGCAAATGAGCATATAGTAATTCAGACAATAAAAAAGAAGAGAAATCATAACATTAAGCCCACAAATGTAAAGAGCTGATTTGAACTGACAAAGGGTGAGCCTGTAATATGTACAAAGAGATTCCAGATACCCTGGGGGCTTTGAACAATCTTACAGACAGGGAGACTTTGGCCTCCCACTGCACTGAGGCCATGTCCAGTCCTCCTGATCTATGCCTTGCTACTGGAGCCAGATGACTCTGGAAAAGAGAGTGAGGCTGGTGACTTTGCACAGCCCTGCCTCCCTTAAATCCAATTCACTTGCAAGTCAACTTCCCAATGTCATCAATCCTCTTTGAGAAGGAAGGACACACAACAATGTAAGCTGGCCCTAACATCCCTTTCCAACCACCATTCAATGCTCTTCATAATTGGACAGACCCCTCCCCCCCCCAAAAAAAAATCTTTTCTATTTTCTTATACTTTGCATCCCCTCCTCTTGCCTGCTATCTTTCAATCCAGCAATACTGGCCTCCTTACTATTCTAGAACAAGTCACTCTGTCTCTCTGCTCAGGTATTTCACTGGCTCTCTTCTTTTTTTTTTTTTTTGGCCTTTTGGCAGGGCAGTTGGGGTTAAGTGACTTGCCCAAGGTCACACAGCTAGTACATGTGTCAAGTGTCTGAGGCCAGATTTGAACTCAGGTCCTCCTGACTCCAGAGCCAGTGCTCTACTCACTGTGCCACCTAGCTGCCCCTCACTGGCTCTCTTTTATGCCTGGAATGATCTCCTTCCTCTTCTGCTTCCCCTGGCTTCCCTGAGCTTTCTTCAAGTTCCAACTCAAATCTCACCTTTTTTGAGAAGTTTTCCCTAATCTCTCTTAATTCTAGTGCTTTCCCTCAGTTGATTATTTCCTATTTATCATATATATGTACACATATACATACATATACATATGTATATATATGTATTTATCTGGTCATTTTCTCTCCCACTAGTTTTCAAGTTCCTTGAGGGTAGGGGTGGTCTTTAGCCTTTCTGTGTATACTGAGCACTTTTAAAACCCATACCTTTTCTTAAATGTTGGTAGTGTTTGTCCAAGTATCTCAAATGTAACTTGTTTGGTTATGAAGATCTGAATTATATGTTTGCTTTTAATGGCTGTGTTTTGGGGGTCAGGGAGAAAAGCACAAAGTGACAGTTTGAGAAAAGGCATATAAAAGCTTCAGTATTCTGATGTGTGGAGAAATGCCTTTGCAATGAAAATCCTGAATTTTCTGTAGCAAGTGGTAATCCTTTCTCAAAACTAACATACAGACTAGTGAATCTTTTCCAACATTAAAAAAGTGCACAGTATCTGCCACATACTAGACACTTAATAAATGCTTATCAACTGACTGACTCTACAGAGTCTTCTCCTTGGTCTTCTCCATGCTGTTATTCTCAAATGACACTGTCTTGCATTTCTGCTACACTGGCTTTCCTGCATGTATATAATGCCCTCAAACCTTATCCCCACCTCTTAGAATTCCTGACTTCTTTAAAAACTCTGCTCAAGTACAATTTTTTATGTGAAGCCTGTCTTGATACCCCCAGTTGCTGGTGCTTTCTCTTATAATATTACCATTTTTGTATGTATTTGGTATGGATATATGTGTTTGGATAGATGTATGCATGCACATATTATTTCCTGACTATTAAATTGTTGTCTCTCTGAGGTTAGGATCTTTGTCTTTGTGTTTCCAGTACCTACCACAGTGCTTGGCACATAGTAAGTTCTAAATAAATGCATATTGACCAGTTGCTTGAAGACAGGTCTATGATGTGATAACAGATTACATTTGGTCTAGAGAGTGAGGAATGAGGTATAACCATTAATGACAAGAATACTCTTAGAACATACTTCCTCACTATTTGCAATTGCATTAAGATTGGTTGAGATAAAAGGAACAAAAAAATAATAGCTTACATTTATATAGCACTTGAAAGGAAAATGAGTCAACAAAAGATCACTCAGAAGTCAATAAAATAAGTATTTACAAATTAAATTTCCCTCTAATAATAGATTTACTTATACCATGAGAACTTACTTAAAATCTTTTAAATTTCTTTTTAGGATTTAAAGCTAAATTTCATCCTTCATGCAATAAAATACTATCATCTTTCAATTTAAGTCAATTCGAAGTATGAAGAAAGTGGCTAGAGAAACTGTTATTTTGAATCTGATTGCATATTGGACAGTCAAAGAAACAATGGAAAGCCTAATAGGAAACAAAAACTCTATCTTCTTATTTGTAATAGAGGAAAAGAGGAAGGAGAGTCTTATATGTGCTATCAACTTTGTGGCAAAAGATTTCAAGGTGTTCAATTAAAAAAAAAGGATAGATGGAATCCCAGTGCCTACAAGTCTATAGGAAAAGATCACCTGAGAGGGATGCGAAGCCCACTAAAACAATAAAAATAAATAAAAGCAATCTTGTACAATCATTATTTCCCAAGAAACCTGAACAAATTTCCTTACAAGGTACATTTTCCACCAGAATACTTGACCAGTTGTTAATCTGCCTTGAATTGACAGCATTATTTTACTTTCTTTTTATTTAACTAAAGTCTCATTGCCTCTCCTTGTTGATTGTATGAATGATGTAGTCACTGAATGTGTGCATATAAATTTGTTTGTGTTTCTTTTATATGTATTACTTCATATAAGTATCATATAAATCTCCTCAAGTTTTTTCCCTAAATTCCACATATTTCTTCATTCCTTACTACTTAGTTATAATCAGCTCAATTCCTCTGTTGTGATTTGTTCAGCTTTCTCCCAATTGCTAGGAGCATATATGGTTCTAGCTTTTACCATCATATATAATGCTACTATGTGTGTTTGCATATATGAGCTTTTTATTGCTTTTATTAAGATCCTCTGGATATAGAATCTATAGTGGAACCTTTAGGCCAATGAACATTAAGAATTTAGAACATTTCCTTGAAGTATTCAGAACTGATTAATAAGAATATTGAATTAATCCATAGTTCTAGGAAAAGAGAATTAGTATAATTCTTGGCTCAAACCCCCTACAACAATGGATTTTCCCATCTTGCAGCAACATTTCTGAAGTGATAGGTGTAAGGCAATATTTTGGGATTATTTTAATTGATATTTCTCTGGTAATTCAAGATTTTTAATGGATTTTTAAATGGTTATCAATATATTTATTTCTTCTTTTGAAAACTTTTCAAATCATTTTAACACTAAACACTGGATACTGAATTTGAAAGAGAATTGTTTGGATGTGGAGCCAAAATGGAGGAGTAGAGAAAGTGCTCAGCTGTGTTCTCCAAAAAATTTTAAAATAATGTCTCAAATTGAATTCTGAAGTGACAGAGCCAATAAGAGGTCAGAATGAGACATTCTTCCAACTCAAGACAACATGGGAGGTGGAAAAGAGAAATCTGTGATATGGGACAGGAGACAAGCTCAGAGTCCATGTGGATAAAACACAGTGGTGGGAGTAGGTGGAGGTAACAGAAGCAATAGCTTTAGGAGTTCTAAAAAAAGAGATGGTAAGGAGATCTGACAACTGGTCAGAACGAGATTACAGTAGAACCCAGTGCTAATAGTGGACAAAGCAACAGATGCTGTTTGGCAAATCCATTGCCTATACCCATTTCTGAGTCACAGCTCAAAGGCAGTAAAAGCATTTTGGGTCAAGACAGTGCAAGTCCTTGGGCAGCTAGGTGGCACAGTGAGTAGAGCACTGGCCCTGGAGTCAGGAGGACCTGAGTTCAAATCCGGCCTCAGACACTTGACACATGTACTATCTGTGTGACCTTGGGCAAGTCACTTAACCCCAATTGCCCTGCCAAAAAGCAAAAAAAAAAAAAAAAAGAGAGAGAGAGAGAGAGAGTGGAAGTCCTGAAGGACAGTATCACTTCTGGCCCCAAGGTCTTAAAGGCAGGGATAGAAATCATGATCTCAGACAAAACAAAAGCAAAACTAGACTTAATTAAAAGATAATAGGTGAAACTATATCTTGCTAAAAGGAACTATAAACAATGAAATAATATTAATACTAAATATATGCAAGTGGCATAATATTCAATATTCAAATTCTTAAAGGAAAATTTAAATTAATAACAGAAAGAAATAGAAAATAAAATCATCCTAGTGGGAGAACTCAACCTTTCCCTTTCAGAGCTAGATATATTTAACACAAAATAAATAAGAAAGAAGTGAAGGAGATGAATAATACCTTAGAAAACTAAGCTATGATGAATTTCTTGGGGAAAAACTGAATGAAAATAGAAAGAAGTACATCTTCACCTTATAAACAAATGCAGAAAGACAAAAATTTTAAATGTACCCTTTTCAGAAAATAATTAAATAAAAATTACATTTAATAAAGAGCCCTGGGAGCAAAATTAAAATTTAACTGGAAATTAAACAATCAAAACTAAAGAATGAATGAATCAAAGAACAAATAATAGCAATAATCAATAATATTATTAAAGAGAATGACAGCAAAACAATATTCTAAAATTTTTGGGATGCAGCCAAAACAGTACTGACGTGAAAATTTATATCTCTTAATGTATACATTCATAAGAGACAGAGACAGTGACAGAGGGACAGAGAGAAACAGACTGCTGATCAGTAAATTGGGTGTGCAACTAAAAAAAAAAACTAGAAAGAGAACAAATTAAACATCTCCAAGAAAACACCCAAATGGAAATCCTGAAAATCAAAGGAGAAGTTAATACAATTGAAAATTTAGAAGAAAATTGAACTAAGAAAACTAGGAGCTAGTTTTGTGAAGAAAAAAAAAACCTGATAAAATAGATAACCCATTGGTTAATTTTATTTAAAAAAGAAAGAAGAAAACCAAATTACCAGCATCAAAAATGAAAAGGGTAAATTCACCAACAATGCAGATGAAATTAAAGCAACAATTAGTAAGTAATTTTCCCAATTATATGTCAGTGAAATTGACAATCTAAGTGAAATGGATGAATATTTACAAAAAATATAAACTGCCTAGATTAACAGAAGTAGAACTGGAATGCTCAAATAACCCTAAGTTAGGAAAGGAAATTGAACACTCTGTCAATGAGCTGCCTAAAAAAAAAAATCCCCAGGACCAGATAGATTTACAAGTGAATTCTACCAAATTCTTCCATTTATGGAATAATTATTCCCCAAACTAGATAAATCATTTTAAAAGTAGGTAAAGGAATCCTATCAAATTCCTTTTATAACACAAATATGGATTGGATACCTAAACCAGGCAAAGCAAAAACAGAAAGAAGACTATAAACAGATTTCTTTAATGAATATTGATGCAAAAATTTAAATAAAATACTAGAAATGAGATTACAGTAATATATCACAAAGATCATACACTATGACCAGATTAAATTTATACCAGGAATGCAGGGCTAATTCAATATTTGGAAAACTATCAGTATAATTGAGCATATCAATAATAAAAACAACAAAAAATGTATGTTTCTATCAATAGACTTGGAAGAAGCATTTGACCAAATACAACACCCACTCCTATTAAAAACAAGGTATAGGAATCAATGGGATCTCTCTTAAAATGATAAGTATTATCTATCTAAAACCAAAAGCAAGAATTATCAGTAATGAGAGTAAACTTGAAGCCTTCCCAATAAGATCAGTAGTGAAGCAAGGATGTCCATTATCACCACTAATACTCAGTATTGCACTAAAAGTGCTAGCTATAGCAATGAGACAGAAAAAAGAAATTGAATGAATAAAAATAGCCAATTGAAGGAATAAAAATAGCCAAATCAGCCAAAAATAGCTACTCTTTGCAGATGATATGACAGTATACTTAAAGAATATTAGGGAATCAACTAAAATACTAGTTTAAACAATACTTCCATCAAGATTCCAGGTATAAAATAAACCCACAGAAATCATCTGCATTTCTATATATTACTAACAGAACATAGCAGAAAGAAATAGAAACAGGAATTCCATTTAAAATAACTGCAGACATAAAATAATTGAGAGTTTCCCTGCCAAGACAAACCCAAGGATTATATAAACACAAGTATAAAACACCATCATACAAATAAAAACAGATCTAAACAACTGGAAAATATTAATCATTTTTGACTAGGCCAAGCCAATATAATTAAAAATGCCTATTTTACCTAAGTTAATTTAGTTATTCAGTGACATACAAATCAAATTACCAAAAAATTTACTTTATAGAGCTTGAAAAACTAATAAAATGTATCTGGAAGAACAAAAGGTAAAAAATATCAATAATAAATTAATGAAGGGAGCCTAGCAGTTCCAGATTTCAAACTATTTTACAAATAAGTAATCAGCAAAACAATTTGGTAATGGCTAAAAAATAGAATGGTGGATCAGTGGAATAGATTAGGTACATAATGAACATAATAAGTGACTATAACAATGTAGTGTTTCATAAACTCAAAGATACAAGAACTCACCATTTGGCAAAAAAATTGCTGGGAAAAATAAAAACAAAACCACTTTGGCAGAAATTAGTCGTAGGCCAACATGTCACATTGTATACCATGATAAGGTCAGAATGGATAAATTATTTAATCATAAAGGATAATTTTGTAAGTAAATAGGTGGAGCATATACCTGTCAGATATATCAATAAGGGAAGAGTTCATAACCAAACAAGAGAGAGAGAGAGAGAGAGAGAGAGAGAGAGAGAGAGAGAGAGGGAGAGAACCATAGGATATAAAATGGATAATTTTGATTACATGGAATTAAAAATGCTTTTGCATAAATACAAATAATACAGCCAAAATTAGAAGGAAAACAGAACATTGGGGGGAAATGTTATAGTAAGCTTCTCTGATAAAGGCCTCATTTCTCAAACATATAGGGAACTGAGCAAAATTTGGAAAAATAGGAGCCATTCCCTAGCTGATAAATGGTCAAAGGGTATGACTAGGCAGCTTTCAGAAGAAGAAATCAAAGCTATCAATAATCACATAAAAATGGCCTAAATCACTACTAGATGAATGCAAATAAAACAACTCTAAAATGCCACCTCACACCTATCAGAACGGCTAACAAGACAGAAAAGGAAAATAATAAATGTTAGACTGAATGTGGAAAAGTTGAGACATTAATGCATTGTTCGTGGAGTTGTGACCTAGTCCAGCCATTTTGGAGACTACTTTGAACTATGCACAAATGGCTATAAACTGTATATACCCTTTGACCCACCAATACCACTACTAGATTTATATACCAAAGAGATAAAAGAAAAGAGAAAAGGACCTATTTGCACAAAAATGTTTATAACAGGTCATTTTGTGGTGGAAAAGAATTGGAAATCAAAGGGATGCACATCAATTGGAGAATGGCTGAACAAGTTGTGGTATGAAATTATGATGAAATACAATTGTGCTATAAGAAATAATGAGCAGGATAGTTTCTGAAAAAATTTGAGAAAACTTATGTGAGTTCATGCAAAATGAAGTGAGCAGAACCAGGAGAACATCGTAAACATTATTAGCAGTAATATAAGAATGATCAATTGTGAAATACTTACATACTTTTCTAAATCTCTGTTTCTATTGTTTTTGTTCACAAGATGGAAATGTCTTCTATAACTTCACACGTATAATTTATATATATAAAATCTTGCTTTCTTAAAGAGGGAGCATGGGAGGGAGAGAATAAAAAAAACTCAAAATTCCAAAAAAGATAGTCCAAAAAATTTACATGCAATTGGTAAATATTTAGTGAAATAAATGTGAGACTTTTTATCTGTATATTTTATGAACAAAATTAAACCTGTAACATTTTCTTCTGATTTTAGCTACATTGACTTTCTTTTTAGAAAAGATGTTAAAAATTTTTATATAATCAAAATATCTTTTTTCATTTATGATTCTTCTGTCTTCTATTGGTTATATTTTTCTTTTGTAACTGTAGAAAATATAAGATTTTATGAAGTTTCTTTTCATGTTAATAACACTTAAGCATTTGATATTTATCATCATGAAATCTACAAAGTATTGCGATGAACATAATTGTTTCTTTTTTGCCAGATTGCTATTTTTCTGAGCAGGGCTTATGGGAGAGTATGTTCACAGGAATTCATAGTCTTGAGTTTAATTTAAAAAATCAAATTAAACTTCTATGTGCATTTATTTCTAAGGCATGCTCATATATTACTCTATTCTACTTTTCTATTATCTAATAACAAATATTTTTGATAATTACTCTTTCTTAGCCATTTGGAATTTATTAGACTAATCACTTCTTTCTGCATTTTCAGATTGTTTGATATTTTGAATCTTATATTCCATCAAATGAATTATTTTTGTCTAACTTTAGATATATCCCTGGTATAACATGAGTGGGATAACAGTAAATTTGTTAAGTAATGATTATTATCAATATTTTTACCATATTAGCATGAATAAGCTACATTGTAGAAATTGTTCATTTCTTTCTATTTTGTGGTAATGGTTAGTCAAATTTAGATATAAGCTTTCATTTGGCAAAATTGCCAGAAGTCTCCTTATTGTTGTTGTTACTGTTCATTCATTCCAGGTTTCTCCAATTCTTTGTGACCTCATTATTTTGGCAAAGATACTAAAATGGTTTGCCATTTCCTTCCCCAGCTCATTTTACAGGTGGAGAAACTGAGGCAAATGGTAGTGTGACTTGCCCAGGGTCACATGGTGTCTGAGGCCAGATCTGAACTCAGGTCTTCCTGACTCCAGGCCTGGTACTCTATCCACTGTGGCATCTAGCGAGAAGTTTCTTTAACCTAACTTTAAAAGGTCAATCTGTGTGCATTCTACCTTTCCCATAAACTCACCTTTATTTTCTATCATTCTCTTTCAGGGACTTTATATTTCTAGTGAAATTAAATGCTACTAACTATTCCTCAAACTCAATATTCTATCTCCTCCCTCTAAGCATGCACACAAGGCTCTCCCATATTTAGAATGCACGTCCTCCTAATTTCTCGCTTTTCAGAATTTTTATACCTATAAAATTTAATTGCAGGAAGCCTTTACTAATCTCTGCCCCATGTCCCATATAGCTGCTCCTCAAATTATCTTGTATTTACTTATCTCTATGGGTACATATCTAGTTGAATATAATTATTTATATCTTTATATCCCTAGCATCTAGGAGAGTGGCTCTCACAGTCACAGATCTTAGTTTAAAGCTAGAATGGATCTCAAAGGTTACCTAATACAACCTCAAACTGACTTGCCTAAGATCACACAGGTAGTGTGAAAGATGGTTATTTATTTATACTTAATTAATGCTGAATTAATTGAATGGAATTCTAATTTCATTACACTTATTTTCCAAAATTCTTCAGACTGAAGTAATATTTGAAAAGGTTACACTCATAACTACAAGGGATTGGGAGTGTACCCTGAAATTCTCTATTGCGATGGAATTTTTCATTTGTATGTGTCATCTCTTCAACTTGATTGTAAACTTCTTGAGAGGGGTGATTATATTTTATGAAATTTTTATTTTCTAGGTCTGGGCTTAAACTTTTTCCACTAGCCAAGCATTTTCCCATTTGGCATCTTTGGTTGGCACTGAGGGGTCTAAGGGCATTGCAGTGCCAAGTGTGCATGCTTTGTGTTCAGAACCAAGGCTGCAGTAAAGTTGTGTGATGAAACACAGGCAAGCACTGCCAGAAATACCTTGGATTCATTACAGTTTTATTTTTAATTATGTTTTGGTCATTTTGCATTCAGAAACCTTTTACTGTTGGCAAGCAGTATCCCGTATGGGGTCGAGACCTACAATTTAAGAAGCACTGGGGTGAAGGAAGTCTCCTATCTTCTGCTCACTGGTAAGCCAATGCAATGGGAGACAAAATACCATGGAAAAATCATTTTCTTTCTTAAATTTCTCAAGAAGACATATTTTGTCCCCTTTCAGAGGGAAAATCCAGTTCACTCTCATTCATTTAATCAGTCTAAAATATTATATACTACTAGAGACTCCAATCATTTCATCCCAACACTTCTGCAAAATAAAAACAAGTTTACAAGAATACAGTAAATGTTTTGTGGCATCATTTATTATAGGAAACAATTTAATATCAGGTAAGTCTATCTTCGACTGAAATGAAGGAGATTTAGTTCCTGAGGGATCAAAGCACCTCATAAGACATATTATCTTTATGAAGTATAAAATACTTTACTATCAAAATATTTTACTATTAAAACCATATTATAGTGAAGTTCTAGTAGTGAATCCAAAGAGACAATGCATTTAAAATGCTTTGTAATCCTATCTAGACCAGCTTTGCAAAGCATTACTAATCCCAGAGTATATAGCAAGAGAAGATTCAGAAGAGATCCTGGGAAAGCTATGTGTATGAAAGTGGGTGAGAATGGTTTGATGAGAGGTCTAGGATAAGATGTTGGAAGATGGAAGAGAAAGCCATGAATCCACAAGGTAGGTTACATTGCTTCCACAATGAAGGTATGTGAATTTTGTAGTGGAAAGCACATAGTATGGTATTCATACATCTCCACTATCTACTTCAAAGACCATGAATAAAATTACTGAGGCTAGTTCAACAACAGTCATCTGGGGAATAACGTAACTGAGGTGGGGCAAGAATGACTGTGAACAGTAAGAAGGTTGGGTAAAATAATCCCTGAAATCTCTAAAAATAATCTCCTTCCAGGACTCTGAGCCAGGAAGAAGACAATTGCCCTAATTGCCAAACTCCTCCTGACTTCCTTCTTCACATCTTCTCCATAAGTGGATGGAATTAATGCAAGAAGTAGCATCAGGCTGTACCAAGTATGCACACACAGCCTTCACCTTCCTCTACTGTGGTTATTGTCCATTCTTTTTGCTGTTAGATATCTCATTTCTAGATAAAACAAAAATACTACTCTTATCTGTACTTCAATTATTATGTGAGAGAGAGGTTTTTGGGGAGGGGGTAGAGAAAGGAAATAAGTCTAAGATAAATAAGTTTGGACTCATACAGTAAATAATGTGAAGCTGGAAAATGGTAACTGAGGTAACTGAGCGAAAATTATGACTCAGGAAACTTCCCACCTGCTGGCATTCCCCACTGTTTCAGCCCTTAGCTAGGCCAAGGTCTCCCACCTCATCTGGGGCCATTTCCAATTGTCCCAATCTATATCTTACCATCGGACCCAGATGGCTCCAGAAAAGAGAATGAGGCTGGTGACTCTGCACAGCCTTCTCTCACTTAGATACAAGTCACTTACAAGTCATGGCATCACCTTCCTGATGTCATGGTCCTTTTTGAGAACAAAGAATAAACAGCAACATTTCATGATGATGAATGAGGTAAGAGCCAAGAAACATCTTAATTAGGATCTTCATTGTTAAACACTGTTCCTGTCACTATCTTTCTGTCTCTCCTGTCTTCCTCTTCTCCCTTTATCTCTTCCTCCCTTAACTCTGTTTTTCTCTTTCTCTCTGTCTCTCTTTCTTTCTCCATGTATCTCAGTCTCCATCACTCTTTTATCTTTGTCTCTGTCTCTCTGTCTGTCTCTGCAGGCTCTGTGTGTCTCTCTCTCCCTCCCTCTCTCATTCCTATCATATTTCAATCCTAAAACATAAGGACAAAAGAGGATAGAATATCATATATGCATCACATCATGTATTATATGTGTATGTGCATTATATATGTATGCTAACATATATGTGTGTCTATAATATTTCTCAAAATTTTTAGTGCTTCCACATAATGTCTGCACATTGCAAACAATACAGTAGAATAAACAAAATGAGCAACAGATGATATGCATGGGTGACATTGTCATTTCCTAAATAAGTCTGACTCATGAATGCTACAACTGTACAAATATTCCCTTGGCTTTTATAACAGGAAGAACATCTACATGGTAGACAGGATCTGTTGAACTAATTGCTAGCCATAATGGCAGTTTTACAAGTCAGAGACCATGCCACACAATGCAGAATACTGAAATGCAAAAAGAATCCAGTTCTACCATACATTAGTGGACCAAATTGGTGAATTTTTGTTCTGGATGAAAAAAAATTAATCACGTATTACAATTTTACACCTCATTTTTGTAATATTCATTCCATTTGTATTATTGTATTGTTTGAGAATACTGTTTATTTGATTCCTGACCATGCTTGCCCTCCCTTCTCACTTTCTCAAAAAAAATAGTGAGAAAATGTAGCTCTTATCCCTCATTGTAGAGGTAGAGTATTGAGGTACAAAATATTACACATGATACTGGATGTGGTTGATATTGTTTGCTTTTGATAAACTTTTTTTTGGGGAGGGCTTGCAAAGAAAGGCTCACTGAGTAGAAGGGGAGCACTTATTTAGAAATGAAGTGAAAATCACAATGTATCCACAAAGCTAAATAATACATAACATATTTAAAATTATGCTATGAATATGTTTTAACTTTATATGTGTGTGTGTATATATATATTTATATGTGTGTGCATATATTTATGCAATATATATATATATATATGTGTGTGTGTGTGTGTGTGTGTGTGTGTATGGGTATTTATAGGCATGTATATATGTATAATCCAGAAGCCTGGTGATGAATTTCTCTAATTTTTAATAGTCTTGTATTTGGACAACAGATACAGAGTATAGGACTCATACTTAAAGCCTTTGCATCTTAATAGCACCTGCCAGTACTTGGGATACACTGTCATGGAGAAAATAAAATCACTTCTTTGCCATGATGAGGTCTTCAAGGTACCATTGAGTAGAGCTTCCTCTTTAGCAATATCACTGATGAAAAGACTGATTGATCTGACCATCATGTAGAAATTAAGTCATAGAATTTCTGTACAGACAGGAGCATAATTGAGTATCTAGTTCTAAGGTTTCAATTTAGATGTGATTAAAATGAAACATGCAGTTAGTTAGAAAGCTATGTCCACAACTGCGGTTTCTAAATTCAAGATCACCATGTAATCTACCATATTGTCCTCACTTTTAGTGAGAATGCCAGAATGCCATTCTATCCTAAGGCTAATGATAAGAATGCCAAACAAACAAGGCCCCACCTAAAAAAAGAAAGATAAACAACAAGGTTCCTTATGTTTTACAGACTTTTCAAGTGCTTTCATAAATACACTGTACTAGGAAGAATAAGGAATCATTGAATTAAATTACCTACTGCACAGTAAACTCCAAAACATGTTTGGAGATTTAGGTATGCATTTCTTCCAACTTGTGATACTCATTTATTTTTTTCATCATCTCCTTTTTGCTTTGCTTTAGGACAATTGCTTTCTTCACATCAGTTTCTCCAGAACATGGATGGTGAGAAATTTCAAGATGTTTCTTCTTTCTTAATAAGGTTTATTTTCCATGGTTCTCTGAGTATAAATATAAGATGATGGCTCTAGTGTGGGATAGTGGAAAAAAAGCACTGATTCTTGGACCTGGATTTAAATGCTGCCGTTGATATTCCCATGTGACATTGGACAAATCATTTAGTATTCCCAGATCTTACTTTCTTTGTCTGTGAAGTGCAGGGGTTGCACTTGAAGGATTTTGGGGTCCCTTCAAGCTTCTCCATGAAAGCAATGAGTTTAGTGAATTGGATGTTTATTTTTTTAAATAAAATGTTATTACAAAAGCAAGTAGATAGTATCCCATGTTTAGGTCTGCTCTCTGTTGCATCTCTTCTTTTCATTTTTATTAATTTATTTATTTTTTGTTTTCATCATTCATTTCTACAAGATTTTGAGTTCTGAATTTTCTGCCCATCTCTCCCCTCACCCCCACCTCAAGATGGCATGCATCCTGATTACCCTTTCCCCCAGTCTGCCTTCTTTTCTATCACCCCCCTTATCCCCTTCCCCCTTTCTTTCTTGTAGGGCAAGATAATTTTTATACCTCATTGCCCGCACATTGTTGCATCTCTTTAGCCTGGTTCAATTACGTGCTTCATGTAAGGGAACAAATGGATAACACCTATCTGCCTCTTAAATTTAAAAATAATCAATTCCTTAATAACTTCTCAGATTCTCAAAAGAACAATAGCAGATACTAAGATACTAAAATAAAGAAATCAGGATACTTTACTGTTCAGTCAATATAATTTATTTATTGTAGCTACTTGTAAGGCTGTTAAATTGTTTATATATAAGAATAATTCTATACATGCACTCATCCCTTGCAAAAGATGCTGGTACATACACAGAAGTTATTTTCATGGGTGTTTTTCTGCTTAAGCTCCCCGTGAGTACTTCAAGGCAAGATTATCAATTACATCTTGTTATCTTTGGGCAAATGATAATACCAAATCAAGAAATATATTTGCTTCTCTGCCAAAGAAAATTTTAGCCTTCTTTCAATTTACTTGCTATTTTTTTTGCTTCTGATTTCATTTCTAGTCAGAATGTCAATAAAGATATCTTTGAGTTCATTCAGTTATACAAAAACCTGTTGGCCTTTCAGCAAAGATCACAGTTTGAACACCAACAGTTAGATTAGTTTTTACACAATCTAAAAGCTGTATAAACCTTAGCACACTCTACCTCTTTTTCTGCCCACTAATAAAGCCACATGGGATAATGGGCAATTTCATGTGTCAGCATGGACAGTCTTCTGATAATGCAAGCTTCCTATGTTTAACTAAGCTTCACTAAGATGACAGGTAGAAAATATGTTGCTAAGACTATGTTCAAAGCCTTTGCAGCCAAATTCAACCTACTAGAGCTTCTACTCCAAGGGCGCAGGCTAGGATCATGACCCACCCTCAAGCCATTTGCCAAAAGGACAATTGGTCATAGGTATTTTAGCCACAGCCTTAGGAACAACTCTTGTCTTGGTAAAAAATAGTGGGGATAGGTACATCAGAGAACTTTTTTGGTTTTAGAGGTATGAATAAGTTTCAGTTTTGCTCTCTTTGTCTGGAATACACTCCATCTTCACCTCAGCCTCTTGAAATCAATCCTTAGTTTCTTTCAAGATTCAGTCCAAGCACAGTCTTCTATGTGGAATTTTTGCTGATGCCTCTCCCCCTCACTCACTACCTCATTTCTAGTACCTTCCCTTCAAAAATTGTATGCTTATTTTGGATATATTATGTATATCATAATATACTATTAGAATGTAAGCTGCTTGAAGGCAGAGACTGCTTCATTTTAGTCTTTGTATGTCCAGTGCTTACTTAGCACAGTGCCCAGCTCGTAGCAGGAACTTTTTAAGTGCTTATTGAGTAACTGACTGATTTCTGCCAGAGATGTCGAAATAGGATCTTATAGAATCTTCATCTCATGCGATTCTCAGAACAACTTTGTAAAGAGAATGATATTATTAACCCCATTTTACAGATGAGGAAACTGAGGCTGGAGAAATTATGTGACTTGTTCAGAATCATATAGTAAGTATCTCAGTTGGATTTTGAACTGAGGTCTTCAGGACTCCAACTTTGCCCATAGGCATTTCTCTACTATAAACAACAATATACACATGCATGCACTTACAATACATACATACATACATGCATACATACATACATACATATATACATACATATGTATGTGTATATACACATAAGTGCATGCATGTGTGTGTGTGTATACTTACTCTGTGGTGTGGAGAAATGTAACTTACCCAAAAGGAAATAGGAGGGGAAAGGGATAAGAGAAATATAGAAATATATAGGTTGGGGCAGAGGATGATAAAAAGGAAGTCAGAATAAGAGAGGCAATGATTAATATAGACAAAATAGACTTTTGAGGAAGGACAGGAAAAGAGAGAGGGGGAGAGAGAGAGAGAGGGAGAGAGAGAGAGAGAGAGAGAGAGAGAGAGCCAGAGACAGACACAGACACAGACACAGACACAGAAACAAACAGAGGTAGAGGCAGAGATAGAGATAGAGAGGTAATGGAAGAAAACAGAATGGAGGGAAATACACAGAAGTGGACAGCAGAATGAATTAAATCTAGAATCTAACAATATGTTGTTTATAAGAGACACACAGAGAATTAAAATAAAGGGCTAGTGCAAAAACTGATATGCTTCAGGTAAACCAAAAAGAGGCAGGAGTAGCAATCATGATCTCAAATAAAGCAGAAGCAAAAATGGACCTAAATAAAATAGATAATAAGTGAAACTAGATTTTGCTAAATGGTGCCATAGAAAATGGAGTACTATCAAAAATATTTTACAGTAAATATCTATGATAAAGGCCTCATTTTGTAAATACACACTGAGAATAAAACTAAGTCAAGTTTATAGAAATATGAGCCATTCCCCAATTATTAAATAGTTCAAGGATGTAAATAGGCAGCTGCCTATAATCATATGAAAAAAATTTCTAAATCACTATTGACTAGGAAAAGGTAAATTAAAACAACTCTGAGGTATCACCTCACACCTATCAGAAATGTCAAATGCTGGGTGGGATGAGAGCAAAATAAGCAGACTGATGAATTATTGGTGGAGTAGTG
Source organism: Trichosurus vulpecula (assembly GCF_011100635.1). Taxonomy (NCBI): domain Eukaryota; kingdom Metazoa; phylum Chordata; class Mammalia; order Diprotodontia; family Phalangeridae; genus Trichosurus; species Trichosurus vulpecula. The sequence continues at coordinate 414,238,297 of NC_050573.1, read as the reverse complement.
AACTGGTCAAATCATTCCGGACAGCGCTTTGTAACTATGCCCAAAGAGCTATAAAAACTGCGTCTACCCTTTAACTCAGCAATACCACTGCTATGTCTGTATACCAGAGAGATAAAAGAAAAGAGACCTATATATTCGAAAATATGCATAGCAGCTCTTTTTGAGGTGGCAAAGAACTGGAAATTGAGGTGATGGTCATCAGTTGGTGAAGAGCTGAATTAGTTGTAGCATATGATTGTGATTGAGAACTATTGTGGGGTTGGTTTCAGAAAACCATAGCAACACCTTTATTAAATGAGGTGAAGTGAAGTGGAAAGAACTGGGAGATCATTGTTCACAGTAACTGTTTGTCGTTGTTGTTGTTGTCTTTGTTCTTCATTCTTGAAAAGGACCATGATATCAGAGAAGTGATGACAAGACTTGCAGTTGACTTTGATTTGAGTGTGAGGGCTGTGCAAGGTCACCAACCTCACTTTCTCCTCCAGAGCCATCTAGGTCCAGTGGTCTGATATTCACCAGGGTGACTGGAGATGGCCCAGAATGCACTGCGAGGCCTTGGCCCTTTCAGGCTAAGGTCTTACCGATGAGTTGCCTCTGCCTGTACCTGTGTTTCCTGCCCCTGCCCCTGTCCCTGCCCCTGCCTCTTCCTCTGCCGCTGCCTCCTCTCTGTGCTCCATTTCAATGACTGAAGGCTGCCTCCTTAACTTTGGGTTTAATGGCTAGATTTCTTTCTCAAATATCAAGTCTTAAACCCAATTCACTCTGGAGTTAATAGACTGGACAATAGGTCCCTGGTCTCCTAGCACAGAGTGAATGTAAATACCAAATAGTAATTGTTTCTCTTTTGGTCAGGAACCCTGAGGGTCATTCCCTCCCAGTTTGATTTTTTGGGGGGGGAGTTTCGATTAAAGGGGCCATCCCTTCTTTAACTTCTTAAGGAGGCCTTTTCATTGAATGGGCATTGCCTTACTCAAAGTGAGAACCTGAAAAGACAGTAACAGCAGTGTTGTAATGCTGATCAACTGTGAAAGACTTAGCTACTCTGAGAGATAACAATGACCCAAGACAATTCCGGAGCACTTGTAATGAAAAAACACTGTCCACCACCAGAGAGAGTATAAGTTGTAATATGATTTTCTCATGTTTTCTTGTTTTTGAAATATGGGTAATGTGGAATTATGTTTTGCACTGTTCCACATGTATAATCGATATCAGATTGTTTGCCTTTTTAGTGGATAGGAGAGTGGTGGAAAAGAGGGAGAGAATTTAGAACTCAAAATTTAAAATGGAAAAATGCTTAAAATAAATAAGGAAATTAAAATATAAAAAGCAAAATACCCAGAAAAAGTAACTAAATAGCTTACAAATCAAACAACTGAATACCACCTATTTTTTTAAAAGCTACAAAAGTTACTATTTTTGTTATTTTTGTCATCACCGTAATCAACAACAGCAACAGTTATCCTTCATATTTTTTGGTTGGAATTTAGATTGAAATGATCCAGGGACATTTCACTATCAGGCTCTTAGGCTTTTGTGATTGTCTTTTCTAATCAAATAAAAGTATTAGGACATTTACTCATCTTGTGTAGCTTTACTGAAAGCATATTTGGAACAATTCTATAGGATATATCTATTTCAATCTCTTCCTACATGTTTATGATTTCTTCTGTTGTATCTCTATATTTTAACAACTTTTCATTCCACCTAGTTTGGAAATTGTAAGCATTTGATTTAGCAACATCTATTAAAATCATCTTTCTTAAATGAATATGCGTTGATGTTAAGTCCATTTGATTGTGGGTAACTTTGTCATCATACTTTGGTGCTACTGCATTTTATTTGTCAAATTCTCTTGAAGTCTATTTGTAATACAAGAATTTGTCGTCGGTTAGCTTCTGAAGAGTAATTAACTTCCAGCGTCTATGCCTCAACATTTAATTGTGTCTTTCTAGGTATTCAAAATGTACTAACTCTTTGTGACCAGTAATGACATTCATTCATTGTTTCTACCATTTTCTTGCACTATTTGCATTAATAAATAAATCTGGGTACCTTAAGGATAATTCTCCTATAATTTCTGGTCACAAGGATATGACATATAATTGTTATTTTATTGTTGTTATTATGTAAAGAGTTTATGATTTGCTTGCACAGTCCAGTATTATTGGAAAGTCGTATTTAAAGGAAGATTTAAAGGAAGGTATGATGAATATCTCTGCCTATTCTATGGGTGAAATAACAAGAATAAGAACAAGAATATGATTATATAGTGCCAACTATGGGCCAGACATTGTACTAAGCAATTTACAAGTATCATCTCTGATAATGAAATATTTATTCTGATCTCATAAGCTATTTAATCTAAAATTAGAGATTTTATACTGTATAGAACCAAATTAGTAGGAAAATTTCAACACTGAAATAGACTGGTAACTGTGGCAATTAAATCAGTGGTAGGAGATTAAAGGAAATTATTTCCTAAATAGAACTAAAAAGCCAAAAAGTATTACCTATATCATTATACTCTTAGAAATAGTTTTCAAGTGTATTATTGTTCTACTCTTCCAAGTTTCAGGATAGTCATTAAATTCATTAACGTTCGAATTAAAACATTGTTTTACCAATCATGGACTTTTAAAAAAAATGCGATTCTATCCATCTTGTTCATCTCGTAAATTTATTTTTAATTTTTTCAATGGAAAATTTAATATAGTGAGCTAGTTTAGTTTAACAATATGTGGCTAGAATTGATCCAAGATTCTACCAAAATATCCATTGCATTTACTGTATTTCAAGTATATTTTTTACCACAAAGTAAGATGTTACCTAAGCTATCCTGGAGAGCAGGATAACCTGACTGAGGATTTAGTCACTCCTCCGCCCCAACCCCTTTTTAAGTGGAAAAGATTCAGGAGTTGTGTGGGATCATTAGTAAATATGACAGATTGAATGTCACTAACCAATCAAAAGAAGACAGGAATGGATTATCTTTGTGAAAACAGCACAAACTGGGGGTTTTAGTGGCCTTTTGACAAGAATGCCAAAGGAAGCTTCTGGCCACTTACAATAGAATGTTAATAGCTTATGTCACTTTTACACTGACAGCTCTGAAGTGAGAGGCCACTAATCTCTGTTTGTAATATCCACAGCTGAAGAAAAAAAATAAGTCTTTCTGCTTAAGCATGGGATCAGCATCAACAGTCTAAAAATTTAGGGAATGCTATACAACATGTCTGAAAGTAGGAGGGAATAAAAGAAGGTGTTGGAATGGGTTCTTTTTATTGTTATTTTCTCATGCACTGATATACCTGATTAAAATGGAATGCAGCTTTCAAGACCGATTAGCTAACAAATCAACCCTTTTGGGGGCTGTGTCTACATCAAGCACACAATTTAGATATAAATCATCACACAGATTTATCAAAGAGACGAAGGCCACTGTGCATTCATAGTCTGGGCTTTGGCTAAGGTCAACCTGGAATTTATAAAAGTAAATTAAATCAGAAGGAAATATTCTTTGTTAGGGAGTGGATGCCCCAAAACTAAAATGGAATCTGTTCATCAGCTCAACATTATTCAGGCACGTAAAAAGGAGACATTTTAACAACCCCTGGCTCAATTAGGCATCAAATGTGATTCTGGCAGGAACCTGGCATACTTCTTCATTCTCAGGAGGTTTAGATGGTGTTATTTACAATTTCTTCCCCAATGAATGCCCTAAAAAACTCTGGACATAATCGTAACTTATGCACCAATCTCATAATTCTCAGCTTGACAGATCAGTTGGACATCCTTCATCTAATTAGGTGGCACTATAGTGGCACTTGAAATGTAGTAGCTCAGTGCTCAGCTTTGAAGGAACAAGAGAAGGTAAAGGGTACATTTATGAAATTACTTTATATAGATATCAGAGGAATTTGAGATTCCGAAAGTTCAATGGCCAACATAAAAAAATAAAAACAAATGGTAAATAATGCCACAGATAGCAATGGCTTAATTACTCTGGAAATTTCCCACAAAGATTCAATAAGTTCAAAACCCACGTTAGTCCATTTGCGATTTTCTACGTTGTTCCTTACACAATTACCGATTAATTTACCTGAATCTCAGCAGTTTATCCTGTGGAAAAAATGTACTTTTCTTAGATGCCAACCATCCTAATGATCTGACTCATGCTTTTGGTACCAAAAAAGTCATCTCTTAGGTAATTGGCAAAATTGCAGTCATAATGGCTCCTCCTTATGGTTAGGGGCTTCAATTTCCCCAACAAAGAAACCTCAAATATTCCCCCCTTCCCATGAAATATATTGTAAAAACCTGACTAGTAACATGTTTCCATTCTTGAATTTTCTGTACGTGTCATCTAAAGGGTTACATTTGAGAAACAAGTAAAATTCTTTTTATTTGTTCAGATGTTACTTATTGTTCCCTTTCCCCCTTTTAGTCTTACTTTAGTTCATTAGATGCAGTAATATCTCCCTTGTCTGTGACAATTTCCATTAATATCTCAAACAGCAGCTATTAAGTCTCATTACAAGAAAAGATTATAGAAGGATACCGCATACAATAACAGAGAAGATAAAGACAATAGATAAAGACAATTTTCATTTGTTTCTTTGTTCTTAAGATGCAAATCAAACTTGAAGCTTCTTTTAGCCTGCTTTTTCTTACTTTGGGCTTTCAAAGCTTTCCAAAAGGAAAACCCTTCACGGCCAAATAAATTCTCGTATTTGGATTATTCATTTCTCAAATTTCAACAAAAGAAATGTAGCTCCTGTCAGAAATTTGCCACACTTATTACTTTCAAAAATCTCATTGTCAGAAAATACAAAAATCTTTTAGAGTTTCATCATTTGCATAAGCTATTCGGGGAAACTGAACAGTAGGCTATAATGAAGCTAATTAATGGTTGTTTCAAAGACACTTTATAAGGTGGTCATTATTACCAACAATATAGTCTATCATTCCATCAAAATACTTAAAAGATCAATTCTTAGACAATTATCCAAACGTATCCATGGGAAACTAGCTGTGTGTAAAACTCATTCAATATCCCACAAGAAATAAACTGTTCAATATGTGTTATTTACCTTGGCTAATAGCTATTTACAATTGTGGATTTAGTTCTTGAAGAAGGAGTCAGAGGCTGAGATGAAAAGTAATACACTTCCATTTGAAACAATGAATATCAATATTTACTGTGAAACAACCTAAAATAAGTATTTTCATCAGTTTTATCTTTAATATAAATACTTTGTTAATGAGCAGCACCTGTTTAATGAGTAATCAAAGCTCCATCAGAATTTATTCCTGGTCAGTCATAACTAATGTTGAGTAACCAGGCCTTTGTTTCAATAGATTTGATAACATCTCTAGCTATTCAACAGCATAGAAACACCTAAGTGTAGCTCCTCTTTACCAAAAGCAATTACTTAAAATGATGATTTTATCCAGAAATTGAAACAATCTAAGTAAGTAAACAACTATTAGCCCAAAGATCTTAGAAACCACCTACTCAGCAAATATCTGGCTTACTTGCCAGACAGAGAGTAATGGATGCCAAAGGCAAACCTTGGTAAGAATATAAATGTATTTGTACAATTACAAGTAGAAGGGTGATGGATGATTATGTGTAGTGTCATGTCATAAAGCAGATATGAGAGCAGGGGAAAGTAATACCAATTTAAAAGTAAATGGCTGAGATAATCTAATTGAGCAGTCATCTATGGACAGGTAAATGGGAGAACTACGAACAAAACAAAAATGAAAAAAACAAAGATTTGCAAAAAATTAAAAAAAGAAATTTTCTCCACCAAGGACTTTTGATCCACCACACTTGGATCCTAATATCACATTCCCAGATGTGCTTATCTGTAACAAGTAGAAAGCACAAAGACAGGTAAGGCAGATATATTGGGCCAAATCTATATAGAGAAGATATGTTCTGGAGGTGATAGAAATATATGGGATGTTGAGGGATAAATAATAGATAAGGTATATAAAGGAGGGGGTGATATCAAAGGTTTGTAAAACTTCTTGGATATTACTAATACTGAACAAGGTTAATAAGAGACCATCAATATTGTGCCAACCAGATGCCTAATCTACCATGTATGCAAAATGATTACAAAAGTAATCAATATGTGATTCAAGGGCTTCTTTGATAAGGGTATTAATGTTGTTGGTGTTGGTGTTCATCAATCTCGAAGAGGACCAATGTTATAAAGAAGGTGATGTCTTCACTTGCAAGTGAATTGGATTTGAATGAGGCAGAGCTGTGCAAGGTCATAAGCTTCTCTCTCCCCTCCATAGTCAGAACTAGTAAACTTTTGTAAGTATTACTAAAAAGAAATAACTGTTTGGGGTTCAAATGAGAGAGTGTGTGTAAACTGCCTTGCCCACCTTAAAGTGCCATATGAATGTCAATCATCAATATAATTGTTACATGCCAAAATGACAGTGATTCAGAATAGTTAAAAATGTGATAATGGCACGTAGGGTATGCTAACTAAAAAAAGCATTCAACTCATTGAGAAATTTTATTATAACAGAACTTAGCTACAACAGGGTTTCCAAAATAAATTATTTGGTACAATGTAGATGCTTCAGGGCCTGAAAAGAGGTGTTAATTAATAGAAGATGCTCAATGTAACAAAGTCTTACATAGAAGAGTAATCAAAGAATACTTTTAGATGGGAACTCTAGTGCAATTCTTTTAAAATATCTCCTACCTCATGTATAAATGCATCTAGAGATTGAATTATAAGGTGATTAAGTGATTTCTATTCAGTTGCAGATCAGTAACATAGAAAAGCATGATTAATAAATATTTAAGGAATTAAAATATAAATACAATAAGTCAATTATATACAGTATATACTAAACATATTATATATGTATACATATACCTTTATATAAATATCAAGAGTAATTCCTTAATCAATAAGGGGGCAAAGAATACAAACAAGTAATTTTCCAATGAAAAATTGAAAACTATACATGATCATCTTTGCTTCAAATCACTGATGGTAAAAAGAAATGCAAGATAAAATATCTATGAGGTTTCAAGTCCATGAAAATTGGTAAAGATGCGAAAGATAAGAACAGTTCATGTTAGAGGGGCTCTGAGAAGATAAGCACTTTTATTGGCTATTGGCTCAACATCATGGATTGAATTTGCAATTAAGCAAGAAGAGTGACTAAATCATCTATGTTGTTTCCCCAGAATTTCTGCTATTGGGTATACAACCCAAGAAAGTCAATGCCAGAAACACAGATCCAAGATGTACTAAAATGAACATAGATGTTCTATTTGTGGTAGAGAATAAAGGGGGAAGAATGAATGCTCCTTGCTATCAAGGATGATTTTATTTTTTTTTCCTTTTATATCCACAGTGCCTAGAAAATAGCCCAGCAAATAGTAGGCACTTAATCAGACATGAATGAATTGAAATGAAATCAAATCAAATTAAGAGGGCTCATAAATTGTAAAATGGCTGAAAAAAATCTGTGATATATTAATAGAGTGGAATGTTATTTTGGAGAAATTAGGAATATGAGGAATTCAGAGAAACATGGGAAGATCTATATAAACTGATACAGAAGAAAATAAGTGAAATCAAGGGAAGAATATACAAAGAACCTACAATGATTGAAATTAAAAGTTCACTAAAAGGAATTTGAACTTTGAGTAATTGGGACATCAAATAATGATGCATAGAGAAAGGGCAGAATATTTTACAACTTGTCAGATGTCATCACTATATCAGACATTTTTCTTCATTGCTTTTCTTTCTCAAAAGGGAGATGTCAAACTTGGACAGAGTGCTTTGAAATAACTGTGATAAAAGACATCAGTGCAACATATTTGTTAAAATGAGGAATGGAATAAAAAGGAAAGAAAATTAACAATAAAACCAGCACCTTTTCCCTAAGCTTCCCCCCCCGCCTTTTTTCTGGATTTGTCTTTTTTGAAAAAGCCCACAGCTTGGCAAAAGCTTTTTTCCAATGTTATTTACATTTGTGAAAACTTAAATAGTTGCATGTTGATTAACTAAAAATATGATAATCAGCCCACACATTTTATTAGGACACATAATGCACAATTCGTACCTTAAAAGTGCCGTTTGTTCACAAAGGTATTGCAGAATTATTGGTAAGTGCTATTTAATAACATTTTAAAATTGGAGTGATTATTAACAGAACAACTCAGAAGTATACAAATAAAGATAAAAGCAAGAGAGGCAGCCTTTCAATGCATTTGGGCTCAAGGTAGTGGTAGAAGGGTTCACAATAATCATCATACATTTATCACTTTCCTGAAGTTGTATTCATAGAATCCTAGATTTTAGGGACAGAAGAAAACTTAAAGGTCATCTATTCAAATTTTCACATTTTACGGATGAGAAAACTGGGGTACAGTAAATTGCCTAAGGTCAACAAGTATGGGCTTTCATAAGTGACATATTTGGATATCATAGCCAGCTATAGACTCCAAATTTAATTATTGCAACACTATACCTTGCTTTTAGAATATACACATTTTCATTCACTTTAGAAACAGGCATTCTCCCTTTTCATCATAAGAAACTCAATTTTAAAATACCCTGCCTATCCACAGTGGAAACACAATAATTCTCTTCTCTAGATCTTTTTTCCCAATTTCTTAGCTGGAACAAGGCTCTTTTTCTACTTATTACCCTGGGATAGTCTCTCATTCACTGTCTCTAGGGAAATTTTTTGAGGGGGAGGAGTAGAATGAGTAATCTGGATAATCCAGCCACTGAAATCTAGCTTCTTTTCTCTCAAGCATCATCAGATGGCTTTTCATAATTCCTTCTCCTACTCTTTCCCTTCTCTAATTTAATGTTCTCTGGCTTTTCTTTTCATTCTAATAAATTTCTGAAAATCCAGTTTAGGTCTCCTTCTCTGCTTTCAACTCTACCTCCTATTTTCTTTGTTCTTTTTCTTCTTGTTTCTATTTGGCCTCCTATTGTCTTTGCTTTGCCGGTAACAGCAATCTCAATGGCTAATCTTACCCTTCTTGTTTGTACATACCTAAACATACTAAGGAGAACCTTATATTCCAACACCATCCACCCACCTGTTTGTTTATTCCTTTCTTTTTTTTAATTTATTTTTATTTTTAGTTTACAACAGATGGTTCTACATAATTTTGAGTTGCAGATTTTCTCCCCTCCCTCCCCCCTCCCTCCCAAAGATGGCATGGAATCTCATATAACTACCACGAATGACTTCGCATTGAATTAATTTATACACTAGTCAAGTTGCAGAGAAGAATTATGAGCAATGGAATGAATAATGAGAAAGAAGAAACAGAACCAAAAAAAAAAAACAAAAACAAACAAAAAAAAACAACCCAAAAACAAAAACAAAAGAGAAGAGAAAAAGGTGAGCATGAAGTGTGCCTCAATCTGCATTCAAACTTCATAGTTCTTTCTCTGGATGTAGATAGCATTCTCCATTGTGAGTCCTTTGGAGTTGTACCTGCACCTTGTGTTACTGAGAGGAGTGAAGTCTGTCAGGGTTGGTCCTCAAGGAATCCATATATCTGTGGTTGTGTACAGTGTTCTCCTGGCTCTGCTCTGCGCACTCAGCATTATGTCGTGTAGGTTTTTCCAGGTTGTTATGAAGTCCGTATCATCCCCATTTCTTATGGCACAATAGTATTCCATTACCTTCATATACCACAGCTTGTTCAGCCATTCTCCAATTGATAGGAATCCCTTTGATTTCCAATTCTTGGCTACCACAAAAAGAGCCGCTATAAATATCCTTGTACATATGGGTCCTTTTCCAGCTTGTGTGATTTCTTTGGGATACAACCCTAGAAGTGGTATTGCTGGGTCAAAGGGTATGAATATTTTATAGCCCTTTGGGCATAGTTCCAAATTGCTCTCCAAAATGGCTGGATCAGCTCACAATTTCACCAGCAAGGTAACAATGTTCCAATTTTCCCACACCCCTTCCAGCATTTGTCATTTTCCTGTTTTGTTATTTTAGCCAATCTGACAGGAGAGATGTGGTATCTAAGAGTTGTTTTGATTTGCATTTCTCTAATCAGTAGTGATTTAGAGCATTTTTTCGTATGTCCATAGATAGCTTTAATTTCTTCCTCTGAAAATTGCCTGTTCATATCTTTTGACCATTTCTCAATGGGGGAATGGTTTATATTCCTATATATTTGGCTCAGTTCCCTGTATATTTTAGAAATGAGGCCTTTATCAGAGATACTAGTTGTAAAGATTTTCTCCCAATTTTCTGCTTCCCTCCTAATTTTTGTTGCGTTGGCTTTTTTTGTACAAAATCTTTTCAATTTAACATAATCAAAATTATCCATTTTGCATTTTGTAATGCTCTCTATCTCTTGTTGGGTCATGAATTCTTTTCTTTTCCATAAATCTGATAAGTAAACTATTCCTTGCTCTCCCAAATTACTTATAGTATCAGCCTTTACTCCTAAATCATGAACACATTTTTTTTTAAAAAAATAAATTTCTTTATTTATTTTTAGTTTACCACGCACGGTTCTACATAGTTTTGAGTTCCAGTTTTTCTCCCCACCCTCCCCCTTCCCTCCCCAAGATGGCATGAAGTCTCATTTAACTGTCATGTATAACTTCGCATTGAATTAATTTATGCACTAGTCAATTCGTGGAGAAGAATTTTGACCAATGGAATGAATCATGAGAAAGAAGAAACAGAACCAAAAAAAAAAAAAACCCCAAAAACAAAAACTAAAGAGAAGCAGAAAAGGCGACCATGTAGTGTGCCTCAGTCTGTATTCAAACTTTGCAGTTCTTTGTCTCGATGAAGATAGCATTCTCCATCGTGAGTCCCCTGGAGTTGTCCTTGCCCCTTAGGTTGCGGAGAAAAGCGCAGTTTGTCAGGGTTGGTCCTCACGGAATCCATATATCTGTGGCTGTGCACAACGTTCTCCTGGCTCTGCTCCGCTCACTCAGCATTATGTCATGTAGGTTTTTCCAGGTTGTTATGAAGTCTGCATCATCCCCATTTCTTATGGCACAATAGTATTCCATTACCTTCATGTACCACAGTTTGTTCAGCCATTCCCCAATTGATGGGCATCCCTTTGATTTCCAATTCTTGGCTACCACAAAGAGGGCCGCTATAAATATTCTTGTACATATGGGTCCTTTTCCCGCTTGCGTGATTTCTTTGGGATACAACCCTAGAAGTGGAATTGCTGGGTCAAAGGGTATGAACATTTCTATAGCCCTTTGGGCATAGTTCCACACCGCCCTCCAAAATGGCCGGATCAGCTCACAACTCCACCAGCAATGCAACAATGTTCCAATTTCCCCACATCCTTTCCAGCATTTATCATTCTCCTGATTTGTTATTTTATCCAATCTGACAGGAGAGATGTGGTATCTAAGAGTTGTTTTGATTTGCATTTCTCTAATCAGCAGTGATCCAGAGCATTTTTCCATATGCCTGTAGATAGCTTTAATTTCTTCCTCTGAAAACTGCCTGTTCATATCCTTTGACCATTTCTCAATTGGGGAATGGCTTGTATTCCTATATATTTGGCTCAGCTCCCTGTATATTTTAGAGATGAGGCCTTTATCAGAGATACTAGTTGCAAAGATTTTCTCCCAATTTTCTGCTTTCCTCCTAATTCTTGTTGCATTGGCTTTTTTTGTACAAAAACATTTCAATTTGACATAATCAAAATTATCCATTTTGCATTTTGTAATGCTCTCTATCTCTTGTTGGGTCATGAATTCTTTACTTTTCCACAAATCTGATAAGTAAACTATTCCTTTCTTTCCCAAATTACTTAGAGTATCAACTTTTACTCCTAAATCATGAACCCACCTCTTTACATCTCTTACTGAACTTATTTATTTTGAGGTTAGATTTATCAAGTTCAGAAAGGGGGAAGTTGAGGTCTCCCAATATTATAATTTTGCTGTCTATTTCTTCCTGTAACTCCCTTAACCTCTCCTCTAAGAATTTGTATGCCTTACCACTTGGTGCATATATGTTAAACAATGATATTGCTTCATTGTTTATGGTTCCTTTTAGCAGGATATAATGTCCTTCCTTATCTCTTTTAATTAAATCTATCTTTACTTTTGCTTTGTCTGAAATTAGGATTGCTACACCTGCTTTTTTTACTTTAGCTGAGGCACAATATATTTTACTCCAGCCTTTTACCTATACCCTGTGTGTATCCCCCTGCTTCAAATGTGTTTCTTGCAAACAGCATATTGTAGGATTATGGTTTTCAATCCATTCTGATATCTGCTTCTGTTTTATGAGCGTGTTCATCCCATTCACGTTCAGAGTTATGATTTCTATCTGTGTCTTTTTCTCCATCCTATTTCCCCCTATTAATGCTTTTATTTCTCCCTTTCCCCTTCTCCTCCTCCACAAAGTTTTGCTTTTGACCACCGCCTTCCTCAGTTTACCCTCCCTCTTTATTCCCCTCCCTTATCCTACCGTTTCCCATTTGCTACTTCTCCCCTCCCTTCTGACCACCCCCTTTTCCCCCCTTCCCCTCCTACTTCCTGTGGGTCAAATTAGATTTCTAAACTTATCAGGGTATGTTATTCCCTTCTTGAACCAGATCAGATGACAGTGACACTCAAATACTGCTCTTCTCCCTCCCTTCTTTCCCTCTACTATAATGTTTTTGTGCCTCTTTACATCTCTTACTTATGTTTTTTATCTTTACATCAGTTAATTTATACAGGCATTCACAATCTATGTGTATCCCTTTCAATTGTCATAATAGCTGTACCATTCTCAAGACTGACATATATATGTATATAAATAAAACATACATATGATGATATAATCCCACATAAAGATACAGACAACCTGCCCTTATTGGTTAATAAGGTTTGTGGGGGGTTTCCCCCTGGTTACCTTTTTATGTCTCTCTTGAGTTTTGTATTTGGAGATCAAATTTTCCATTGAGTTCTGGCCTTTTCATCAGGAAGGTCTGGAATTCCCTTATTTCATTGAATGTCCATCTCCTTGCCTGAAAAATTATGCTTAGTTTTGCTGGGTAGTTGATCCTTGGTTGTAGTCCCAGCTCTTTTGCCCTTCGGAATATTATATTCCAAATTCTCCTGTCTTTTAATGTGGAAGCTGAGAGATCCTGCATGATCCTTACTGTAGTTCCACGATATTTGAATTGCTTCTTTTTGGCTGCTTGCAGTATTTTCTCCTTTAGTCTATAGTTCTGAAATTTGGCTATAATATTTCTTGGTGTTTTCAGTTTGGGATCTCTTTCAGGGGGTGATCGGTGAATTCTTTCAATGACTATTTTGCCCTCTGGTTCTAGGACCTCTGGGAAGTTGTCTTGGATAATTTCTTCGAAGATACTGTAAAGGCTCTTTTTTTCATCGTGGATCTCCGGTAGACCAACAACTCTTAAATTGTCTCTCTTGGATCTATTTTCCAGGTCAGTTGTTTTCCCAATCAGATATTTCACATTTTTTTCTATTTTTTCATTCTTTACATTTTGTTTTACTACTTCTTGGTGCCTCATAGATTCATTAGCTTCCACTTGCTCAACTCTAATTTTTATTGAATTAGTGTTTTCATTTTGCCTTTGAGTCTCCTTTTCCAATTGGTTGATTTTGCCTCTCAGGGTGTCATTTTCTCTCTCTAGATTCTGAATCTCCATAGCCATTTACCAATCTTATTCTTTAGGGACTTTTCCATTTTTTCAATGTTTTCTTTTACCTCCCTAATTTGGTTTTTAAAATCCTTCTTTAGCTCTTCCAGCAATGCTTTTGGGGCTGGAGACCAGTTCATATTACCTTTTGAGGTATCCAATGTATCTACAGTGTCATTGCTGTCCTCTTCCATATTGGTATTTTAATCCTGCCTGTCTCCATAAAAAGAATCTATTGTCCTCGGTTTTTTTGTGTTCTTCTTCATGTTTGTTGGTTTGCCTTTTCCTGGCTTTACAACGAATTTCTACCTTGGGGCCTCAGGGCTCTCTGTCCCAGATTTCTTATTCTGGGGATTGTGAGTCTAGAATTATAGCCTTCATTTTCCTGAGGTGTGGGGGAGGGGTCTGGCTCCCTGATGTCTCACTCCCTACGGGTGCTCTCCAACACTTGCTTTTCAGCAATGGTCTCAGCTGTTTGTTGTTTGAGCTGATGTCTGGCACTTCCCTTGGGGGAGCAAGATTACGTCTGGGCTCCTGGTGTTGACCCCTGCCGATTCTGCCCCTCTGGGACTGATGAACTTCTACTATTTGACCACTGAAGCCCCACTTCTTTCTGCTCAGTTCCAGCATTCTTCCCCCCCGCCCAGGAATTCTCTGGGTGGGGAGGGGAGGTATTAGAGCTCTTTACCTGGCCATTACGTCTCCCGGAAGTTCAAAAACCAAGTTTCTGGGCTGCAAGAGAAAGGACTTGGTATTTCCCAGTTGGTGGTGTTGCGCTGCCTCTCATCGCTTCCAGAGACTGCCGTCCTGTGTTGGGGGTCCTGGGGATCTCCACCAGTTTTGGGCGCCCAGCTTTCTCCCAGCCTGTCTCCCATGTGTATTTCCCAGCCCGCCGCTTCCGCTTTGGTCTGGAGCAGCTCGCACCAAGCACTCTCTGAGCCTACAGATTCATGCCTTCGGGTTTTTAGACTCTCCCGGCTGGGAGATTCGCCCCACGTAGACTGCTCGCAGTTTCTAACTCTCTCAAATCTGCTCAAATTCACTTTTTTATAGGAATCTGACAGACCTTGTGAGAGAGCTCCGGTAAAACGCTGCCTTCATGCGGCCATCTTGGTTCCGCCCCTCCCCCCTTGTTTATTCCTTTCAAGGAAATCTATTAAGCCTCTATAATACCATTGCAATACTATTGTGTTATATTCTTAGGTCACTACTAATAAATAAGACTCAGATGATAAAAACAGGTATTAGGAGAGCTGTAGTACAGGAAAAAAATACATATATAAGACATCTGCAAGAAAAAACATGAAGATCACATGTGGAAGAGATCGTTTCTGGCTAGGGTGGGTGATGCATTGAATCTTCATGCCTATAATGATATTAGAGCCGAACCTTGAATATTAAGTAAGATTAGAACAAATAGAATTAGAGGGCATTCAGGCTTCAGGAATGAAATGAGCAAAGGCACAGATGCAGGAAAATTCACTATGTGGTCAGGGGATGACTAGTAGATCAATTTGCCTGAAGCATAGAATAGAAAAGAGGGAGTAGTGTAGAGAAAGTTGGAAAGGTATAAGATATCAGACCACTTTGAATGTCAAGTGTTTGAGTCAGGTCTAATGCCAGTTCTCTCAGTTCAAGTTCATTGTTGGTAAAAATGAGGCACTCAAAGGTCATTGAACAATTAAGAAAAGAAGGTTTGCTTGGTCCTAACACAGCTAGAATAAGCAACAATCACACCAACCTTTTCTGGGTATGCCCTCCTCATCTACATATGGAAATATCTATTCATCAGGACAGGATATGGTGAAGGACATGGTGACTCTTGGAGTCTTCAGAAATGCCCTCCAAGTTGGAGGATTACTGAGTTTTTATGTCCTTAGATCAGGGCTTCTAAAACTTCTTCCTTTCACTCCCCATTCAGTGCTTCTTAAATTGTGGGTGTGACAACCAAAAATATGAGAGAAACAAAAGCCAATTAGGCCTCTGAAAAAGGAGTCTCTGTCACAGGAAGGAAGGGTTATCCTAACCTACGTTATGGGGGAAATGCTTCTAGGTATTACTCCTATTATGCAGGGCAAAAGAATATAGCCTTTATTCAGTGGTCAAAAGGGACTCATCAAAAGTTTGTTTTTTTTGTTGTTTTGTTTTTTTAATCAGGAGATTATTCTGACCATTCTCATAAATTAAGATACTTTCAGAAGTAATGTATAGAATGGATTAGGGGAAATAGGGACCAGGAACAGAGAGACCAAACAGGAGGCTACCACAGAAATCCAGAAGAGAGGTAAGGAGGATGTGTATGTATAGCTAAAATGAAAATGGTTAGAAAGAAACAGGTGCATAACCTATAGAACCTCAGCATCCTTTTAAAATAGATTGGTTGGAAGACCTGTCAGAAGCCATTTAATCCACTTCATATTTGAACAAGAGCTTTGTCAACAACATACTGAGGTGGCCAGTAGTTATCTAGTATTTGCTTCAAGACCTGTATCCAGTGGAGACCCACTACTTCCTGAGGTCACCCATTCTACTCTAGGATATTTCTAATTGTTAGGAAGTTTGTTCTTATATCAAGTGAAAACCCATTCCCTTATAACTTCCATCCCATTACTTCTAACTCTGATGACTTGGAGTAAGCAAAACAAGTCTCATCCCTCTTTCAGATACTACAAAGCAGTTATCAAGGTCCATGTTAGTCTTTTCTTCTTTAGGTTAAAGATCTCCAGATCCTTCAGCTGATCCTCATATCCCTTACCTGATCTACCCTGTTGCAAAATCTCTCCTTTTCCACACAGCATTAAGTTACATGCATGTACCTAATATAATGTTAATTACTTCAGGACAGAGATTTTTATTCATGTCATCAGGGAAAAATAGCACCTTGTACATAATAGGCACTTAATAATTATTTGTTGAATGAATGATTATGGAAAGCATCTCAAGGGTTTTCATGATCCTGGATGCAATTCTCTAGATGTAGTCCAGCTTTTCAATATCTTTCCAAAACAATGGTCTCTAGACCATTATACTCATACGTATACTTGAGTATGCATAATACTCAATTTGTTTTCTGACCAGGTAAAAATGCAACAGGACTATGCCCTTCCTAGCTCTTGATGCTATGACTATTTTAAAGTAGCTTAATACAACATTGAGCAAATTTGAGAGGGAAGAAGAGGTATTTGGTATCACAAAGTTGGTCTTATAGTTCACTAAAAGCCCCATATCTTCTTCAGATGAATTGCTATATATCTAGTCACATCTCTCCAATCTTGCACTTGCAAAGCTTTTTTTTCAAAACAAAGTTACAGGCTTTATATTTGTTCTTACGAAATGTTATTTTGGTTTTAACAACATTCTAGAATTTTGAGATCTTAATTGTCATCCAGTAAAAGACTCTTTCTTAGTTTTCTGTCATCTGAAAACTTAGGCAGCCATACCTTTATTCAAGACACTGATAACAATGTTAAACAGAACATTAGATTGTGAACTTTATGAGGGCATGGGGCACTTTTTGCTTCCTTTTGTATCTCCAGCACTTAGCAGAGCATCTGAAACAAATTAGGTGGTAATAAATATTTATTTATCAATTGATTGATTGATTAAGGTCTAGTATAAATCCTTGATGCCCTCTGCCAGATCCCTTTTGCTAAATAAACATCAGTTGACTACCTTTTGGTCCAGAGATTCAACACATTTCAAATATATCTAACTGATTGATCATCTTGTCCATATTTCTTCATTTTACCCAAAAGAGTTACAAGAAAATATGTGTCAAATGCATCGCTAAAATTTAGGTAAGCAATCTCTACAGAATTTCTCTGACTACAATCTAGTAATCCACTCACAAAAAGAAAGGATGTCAATATCAACAATGGTTCTTTTAGATCACCACTTTCTTTGCTAGCCATTCAGTTACTCTCTCCTTATTAATACATTCCAAAATCCTGACAATGATCAAAGACAAAGTCACTAGCTTATTGTTTGCAAAGCCCTCTCTCTTCCTTATTTATTTTTAAAATCAGAGCAGCATTTTCTCTTCTCTGGTCCTGTGGCATCTCTTCTGTTCTTTTGCATTGTGGGTGATCTCTAGTCATCCTGATCACTGGATCCAGGTCACTGGATTCAGATGGCTCTGGTGGAGAAAGTGAGGCTGGTGACCTTACACACCCCTCCCTCACTCAAATCAAAGTCAACTTCAAGTCATGTTATCATTTCCCTGATGTCATGGTCCTCTTCGAAAATGAAGGACAAACACAACCTGTGAGTAGACTGAGCTGCCTGAAAGGGGACCCAGCTAGTTGGGTAATTCAGCTCATCCTCTCCCTCTCCCTCCCCTTCTCCTTCTCCTCCTCCTCTCCAAAGGAAGGTAAATTTTGATGACCAGAAGCGATCCATTTAACTTGGGGTTTATTAGCTAGATTTCTTTCTCTTTCCTTCCTTCCTCCCTCCCTCCCTCCCTCTCTTCCTTCCTTCCTTCATTCCTTCCTCCCTCCCTTCCTTCTTTCCTTCCTTTTCTTTATTTTTCCTTTTCTTTCTTCCTTCCTTTCTTCCTTCCTTCCTTTCTCTCTTTCTTTTTCTTTCTTTCTTTCTTTCTTTCTTTCTTTCTTTCTTTCATTCATTCTTTCTTTCTTTCTTTCTTTTTTCCTTCCTTCCTTCCTTCCTTCCTTCCTTCCTTCCTTCCTTCCTTTCTTTCTTTCTTTCTTTCTTTCTTCCTTCCTTCCTCCCTTCCTTCCTTCCTTTCTTTCTTCCTCAAAACCTTAAACCCACTTCACTCTGAAGCTCATATATTGTACCACAATAGATCCTTGTCCAAGCTCCACTTAATGACTGTATTTTGGGCCCTCCTGGCTTAGAGTAAATGTCGATGGTAACTGTTTCTCTTTGGAACAGCAATCCTGAGGGTCTTCCCCTCCCAATTTGATTTTTTTCCTTTTTTTCTAATAAAACAGTCCATCTCTTGACTCACTTCTTAAAGAGGCTATTCACTGAATGGGCATTACCTCACTGTAATTGAGTACATGAAAAAGCCTAAACCTACAAGGGCCAAGGCCTCCCACTGCATTCTGGGTCATCTCCAGTCATCCTGGTGAATATCAGGTAACTGGATCCAGATGACTCTGGAGGAGAAGGTGAGGTGGGTGACCTCCCTCACTCAAATCAAAGTCAACTGCAAGTCATGTCATCATTTCCTTGATGTCATGGTCCTCTATGAAAATGAAGGAAAAACACAACAATAACAACAAAAAAATCTCCCAAAGTTTACTGACAGTGGCTCAGCAATTCTAACTGTCATTTCTTTCAGGACCCTAGATATTGTCCAGTTGGGCCTAATGACTTGAATTTATTCAAGGCAAGATAAGCACTATCTTACAAACTCTAGACTCAAGACTATTCTCTGGTATAAAAAAAAAAAAAAAAGGAAAATAGCTCAGATTTCTGTCCTTGGCAAGTTAGCATGAATCTACCCATTCTGAGAAGTGGTTAGAAAAAGAGTCAATAGGACTTGGTAACTGCCTGAATTTAAGATATAAGGGAGGAATTGTGGAAGTGTTTTACATAATGATATAGGTGTGACCTATGTTGAATTGCTTGCCTTCCTAGGGAGAGTGTGCAGCAAGGGAAGAGGGGAGAGAATTTGGAACTCAAAGTTTTAAAAGCAGATGCTCAAAAAAAGTTGTTTTTGCATGTAGCTGGGAAACAAGATATATAGGGAATGGGGCATAGAAATCTATCCTGCCCTACAAGAAAGTAAGGGGGGTAGTGGGGTGACAGAAGGGAGGGCTGACTGGGGAATGAGAAAATCAGAATATATGCAGAATATATGCCATCTTGGAATAGGGGGGAAGGTAGAAATGGGGAGAAAATTTGTAACTCAAAATCTTGTGGAAATCAGTCTTGAAAACTAAAATATTAAATAAAAATGATAAAAAAATTAAAAAGATGTTAGGGAGAAGTGTCAAAGATGAAATGTAGATTTCAAGAAAAAATATGAACTATTCCATGAATTTGTATGTCTACTAATCTTTTCACTATCATTTCAATTTTAATGTACGTGCTAAAAATATTTCATAACTTAAAGTAGTCCTTTTCAGTTAATAGGTGCTTAATAAAATGTTTTACTAAATGGAATTGTATTTACTACACATTTAAGTCGCTAATTATATTTTACCCAATTTCTAACTACCTAGAAAAGAATATGCTATCCTGGGCAGAAGAATGACATCATGGAAAGGAAGCAGAAGGACTTGAAATAAGAAGATCTGAGTTTACTTAACTATGTGTCTTGGCTCTTGTGCTACCTTCAATAAGTCATTTTCTCTTTGCCTGATATTTTTTTGGTCTATCAAACAAAGAATTAGACTAGTTGCTTTTCTAGATTTTCCTTGGAAAAACTCTTTCAGCTCCGTGATTTTGAGGCTCAAGGTATTGACAATCTTCTCAGTGCCTTGCATATTTAAAGTAATTGACAATTTTTTTTTAAAATTAACTGCTTAAAACATCTTTGTGGTTAACCTAAAGTCTCCAGTGATTTGAATGAATCCTTTTTATCTTGCTAGCAGCCCTATCACCTTCTCAAGTATCCTTTCCTGCCCACCCTCACCTACTTTCCATCTCTTGCTCTGTACTCAGTAATCAAATTGACACAACCACGCTATCATTGCTCCCAGAAAGGATGGGTCAATTGTTTACCCTATGGATCAATTTATAATCCCAGTGATTTACTAGATACTCTCTTCTGCCCAACATTCCCATATGTGCATTGTTTTCCCCATTCAAATACAAACTGGTGAGGATGATGAAACTACCCTCTGCACTTGTATTTCTTGCTGTATCTTGTTGGGCATACAGTAAGTTCTTAATAAATGCTCAGTCATCTCTGGCACTAAGCAGACAGAAGACAACTAATCAGCCCCTGAATTTAAAGAGAGGCAATGCAGTAGTTTTGACCTAGCTCACCAGATTTTTTATCAACAATTAGCAGAAGACATCATTAAGTATTTCCAGTGTTACTGCCCAACTTTCAATTATTACTGATAACATCAGTAAATAGAAACAGATGCAAAGTGGTGAAAAGGATAAAGATTTGGTCTCACCTCTGACACTAGCTGAATAACCCTGGGCAAATTACTACAGCTCTTAGTATCTTGGTCAGTCTCTGATTTTATCCGTTGTGGAAAAGATGCCAATGTAAAAGTTTCTTACTTTGAGCTCTCTAAATCCAATGAAATCAGAGATCTGGGGCAGGGGGGAGGCAAAGAAAAAATTTCAAGAAACTACCCTGCCTTCTGAATTCTCCATTTAAAACCCACTAATTACACCTTAGCTTCCATAAGCGATGTTTGTAGAGAAAAAAAAAAGTTAAGGAATTGGCTTTCTATCTAAATTCTGTATTCTTTTCAAAATAAAATATTTTCTCTTCATACATGACATCAATACTCTCTAAATTCCTGTGGAGCTTTAGATTCTCAGATATAGATTTTGTTTTCATTGTAGAAGTCCAATTCTGATTTCCAAAGTGAGCTGATTATCCTCTTCCTTTCCAAATGATTTTTAAAAAAGATAATATTCATCATTAATGCAAATAGAGTACAACCAGTTTTTGAGAATTTGTAGTAATTGAGTAAGCTCAGCATGCTTAATATAATGCCCCACTTTACCTGATGGTTTTAACTGCCTTGCACACTGAATATTTTCAGGAGATTCCAAGAGGCAAAACAAATTCACTCTCACCTCTTGCCCTCCGCTGAAGGTGCTGACATAGAAGAAGTAAGGACCATGGCTAATCAGTGTTAATGACAATATAATTAGTATTTGAGCAAACTATGAGTAAACATATTAGATAGCTGGATGAAAAATACATATTGATCTATAATATTTATCCCTTTGTAGAATGAGGCAGATTTCCTTGTCTTCACAGAGGGCAAACTCTTGCAACTAAGGTTCATGACCCAACATGAATTATTATAGGAGCAGTCTCTTGGGATGAATCACCAGGGGATTAGCATTTTACTTTTACTTTAATAAAAGAGCCTGACAGCATCAGAACTCTATTTAGCATGGCATGATTTTTCACTGGAAGAAGGCAAAGAGATATTGTTTATGTAAAATAAAATTTCAAAGATATAAATTTTTTTTTGTCTTACTGGTGAGATTTGCTGCAGAAATCTCTGATCAATGGCCGGTGAGTGCTATTGTCACCAAGATACCTGATGTCAATGTAAGAAAATGGTAATGATTTGTGATTCAGAACATTTAAAATTTGAAATTCATACAATATGCAGTGGAATTGGATGCTAGGAGTCAAGGAAAATGAAATGAGTAAAGGCACAAAAAATGATCTATATTTTCAATGGTTTTGTTCTTCAAAATGCCAAATTAGCTCTAAGGTAAGTGAGGAGTCAAGTTTTTCTAACCTTAAACAACTAATTATTTTTATGGTGGCCCAAATAAGTTAGCCATTAAAGAGAGGTTATCCATTTTTTTTATCACCATTAACTCATTGAGTTGTCTGAAAAGGAAACATTAAACTGAAAACTTTATCATCTTTTTCCTTTGATTGTGAGTCAGTATTGTACAGTGAAAAGAGTGTTGGACTTTGAATCAGGGATAAGTGTTCAAATTCTGACTCTGCTTCTTGCTAGTTGTGTGAGCTTGGGTAAATAACTTAACCTATCTGCAGCAGAGAGGAGTTACAAGATGACCTACAACATCCTTTATAGTTCTAATTCCATGATCATATGATGTTGGAATTGATTTCAGTATCTTATTACCTATAGTATTTCATCTGTCAGGTTTAATACCTTTGCAGAAATAAATTCACAATAGCCCTGATTCATTTCAACCTTTTGATAAAGCACCACATTCTTTCTGTGCAAAGAGGATGAAGAGAAAATTGTCTGGAGCCTATGGTATATACTTAGAAAGCATCATGTTCATGTTATTTAATCTTTTAAAAAATATGGTAGTAGAACAAAAGGTGAAGAATGAGATGTATAACTGAATATTTACTTACAGAAGATAGCACTATCCTAGTTCAAGTTGATTCAAAAGTCAAGACTGAAGTTTCTCTACTTGAATTCTGAATTATTTGGAGTGAGATGTAGTCTTTATGCATGCATAAGCATCAAAAAGCTGTTCAGTGTTTTGAATGAACATGCAGCATGATGTGTTCAAGGTATTGAAGTGTATGAAAGATAATAAGTGATAAGTGTTATTAGAGAAAAGGCTGAGTATGTCTTTTAAAAAATACTCTACAGGCAGGTAAATGTGTGCTTATGTATTTTTGACCAAAAAAATGATGATGGTTTGAAAAGTAACAATTTAATGCATTAGTATTATATGTTTTTTTTTTCCTTCCAGGCACTTCATATGCTCTTGTATCTTTCCTTTGATCTGTTACAAGATAAAGAAGAAGAGAGGGGCTGCCAAACTAAGAAAGGAGGAATTGATTTTTCCTTAAAAAAAAAAAAACCTTGCAAGATATTCATGATTAGGGAAGTAGTCAGAGGGTTCCATGGTGTAAATGGCTTCTTAGGTAAGTATTGTATATATTTTTTCTGATTTGAATCCATCACAAATTTCCTACTCCAGAACATACATACACACACAAATATACATATACATACACATATGTACATAAACATGTTTGTGTATGTATAAAATATATGTATATATGTGTATGAATATATGTATATGTATGTATATACATACATATATGAAATAATAAGCTAGGTCTACATTTAGGGATTAAAGCAACTGCTATGGGCTTCATTTTTTGATTCACACTAGATATTTCAACAAATCCCATCCATTTTTCTACAAACTGAGTTCATGGTTAAGATGGCTCAAACCACACAGCAAGTTATTTTTGAACATATGGACTTAGTTTAAGATCAAATATCAATCATCTCAAATAAAACTAAATTATGTTAATAGAATATTATCAGAGGTCACTTGCAAAATGCCCAATCCATGTTTCCCTAAAATGTTATAGTTAACTATATACTATCTTGAGCCACCTTAACTTTCTTGTAGTTTAACTAGTTTTCAAATATATTGACAGAAGTCCTTTCCTTAATTACATTTTTTAAATATGTAATGAAATGTAATGGATTACTAAGAGTGAATCTGATTAATTATATCTTTGCTTTCAAAGAATTGTGTCACTTAGCTAGCTTACCTCTTTCAGAAAATAATTGAGAGAGAATTAAAAATATGAATCAACTTGAGACAGAAAGCTTGATTCCCAAAGTAAAGTAGATTACAAGGAGTGATTGATAATTGAATTAGAGTTAAATCAGGTTCCTCATTCCTCTTGAGTTTTATATTCCAAGGGCAAATTAATTATTTGGCTTGCAGGGACATCCTAGAGTGTTAGTTTCCCACATATTTAATGAAAATTTAAAAAAATTTTATGACCCAAAATGAAAAAATAGTAACTACTACAAGAAACACAAATAATACAGATATGAATGTAGACTCAATCATTGTACTTTAAATAATGAGTGGTAGAAAAGGAAATAATAAAAATAAGTGTACTGGAGACAACATAATGATGAGAATACATAACCAAATTTGGGGGGTATATGAAGCTAAAGCAGCTCACAAATGAAAAATTATAACATATTAATACAAAATAAAAAATTTTATTAACTGAATATGAAATTTTGAAAATAAACAGATCCAAAATAAGCACAGAAGAGGAAAAGACAAAAATTAGAAAATATAGAAAAACTAGAAGCCAAAACTACTAAATTGATTTGTAGATTTAATACTATGACAATCAACACTTAAATATTTTATATCACTAAATGATAAAATTTTTAAAAATTCATTCAGAAGAATGAAAGACTCAAGGAAAACAACAAAAAAATAGCAAATAAAGGGGAAAATTCACATCCAGACATCAATTTTTATTACAAAGAAATCATCAAGTTTTTTATTTTACTGGTATAAAAATATGAAAGTAGATCAGTGGAACAAAGTAGTAAGAATGGTTTAGATAAAATTGAACTTAACAACCAAGTATCTAATAATCACAAGAACTTAAAATTAAGTAGGAAAAAACTTAAAAGCACTCTGGGAGAAATTAG
The DNA here is from genome assembly GCF_011100635.1 of Trichosurus vulpecula. NCBI lineage: Eukaryota > Metazoa > Chordata > Mammalia > Diprotodontia > Phalangeridae > Trichosurus > Trichosurus vulpecula. The sequence continues at coordinate 414,213,523 of NC_050573.1, read as the reverse complement.
GTTTAGACCAACATCTTTGAGAATATACCACAATACACTCAAACTGGATTTGTGACATAAAATTAAGGATCACACCATAAAACAATATAGAAGAGTAACAGATCTGATATTTTATTTTAGTCAGAGACAAAAATGTTTTAATGAAATGAGGGATAAAAGGTATCTCAAAAGATAGGATAGAAAACTTCAGTTACATGAAATTTAAAAGCATTTGCCATAACAAAATCAACAGAAGTAGAAAAGGAGGGGAAGATGATGATTGGGGAAAGATTACATTTGCTTCACAAATTTCTAATAAGAGTGTGATGTGTAAGATATGTAGGAAACTAATACAAATATGTGTTTAAAACCAGAAGCCATTGACCAATGAATAAGTAGTCAATACGAATATGAACAAACAATATGAATATGAACAAACATTATTTAAAATAGTTGCAAGCTATGAACACTATTTGAAAGACTGTTACACTTCACTAATAATAAGGGAAAGGTGAAAGAAAACAAGCAAATTGCCAGAGATGTTGAAAAATTAGAATAGTAAATGTTGCAGAGATTAATGAAAGACATATATTCTCTTTGGGGTCTTCTGAATGGATCTAGTTATTCTTTAAATTATTTTGTAATTATTCTAATGAAGTGACAAAATTCCCATACTCCTTGTCATCCAAAAATGATTCCACTTCTAAACATATACCCCATGGAAGTCAAAGATAGAAATGTCCAATATACACCAAAATGTTTTGAGGAGTTTTTCAGCATTTTTGAGTAGCAAAGAACTGGAAGCAATGCAAATGGTCCTCCATTAGGAATTGCCTGAACAGATTGTGGTACATGAATATGATAGATTATTGCTATACTGTAAGAAATAATGTTGAAAGAAGTATATAAGGAGGCATAGGAAAACTTATATGAATAAATGCAAAATAAATTAAACTGAACCAAAAAAACTATACGTATGTTTATAACAATGTAAATGAAAATATTTTTTAAAACCAGTGAAACTGATTGTGTATAATTATAATGACTACACTGAGCCCCGAGAAAGAGAAATGAGAACATGACTTCTCTCCTTTCTTTGCAGAAATGTGGGACTATGGATGTGTAATCATGCACATAAACAAAAGTTCCAGTTTTTTCACATCTTAAAAACAAACAAAAAAATATAGAAACCAGAGTCAAACTTTATTCCAGTACAGCCCTGAATTCCTCATTTGTGTTATACACTGGTGAATTTATAATTAAACCCAGTGCAAAAAGGGCAGATATGACTCTACTACACAAGATTGAAGGTCATAAAACTAATTTACTCAGACTCTGCTCATTTAGGATTTGTTTTTAATCAGGAAGAGCTCTGTTGAAGTTGGTCTTTGTAAAATTAGTAAGCGAAAGGTTTTGCAAAAGAAATTAATAGCATAAACAAGATCACAGATAGAAATTTAGTGGTTTTAACTCTTTTAAAGATGAAGCTAAACAAGTAGGAAGATGTCTTTTATTAAACATCAAGGGAGATAGAACAAGTAACAGGATCATCAGTATTGTAGAATTGTAACTAGAAGGAATTATAATCTTAATTACCAATTATAATAATTATGTTATACTTATAAGAGTTGAAAGGGATCTCACAGACATCATCACCACCATCATCATCAAGCAAACATTTACATAACACTTCAATGTTTGTAAAGCTCTTTACATACATTATCATATTTTAGACTAGGAGGTACATATTATTATTATGCCCACTTTGTAGAGGCAGAAAGAGGTTAAGTAATTTGTACAGGGTCATAATCTAGTAACTTTATGAGGGAAGATTAAAACTCAGGCATTCCTGACTCCGAGTCCAGCATTCTATCCACCATACTATCTAGATGCTTTTCAACTCTACTTCCCCATTTTACAGATGGGGAAACTGAGGCCCAGTGGGGTTAATGATTTGTCAAAGTTAACATAGGTTCCATTAGAGATGGACCTTGGTCAGAGACTCTGATTCCAAAGAGGGAAGGGACCTTGAAGGCCATCTAGTCCAACCACTTCATTAAAAGTAAGCTGATGGCCAAAGAGGTTAATTGACTTGCCTAAGATCACACAAGTAGTAAGTAGTAGAGCCATGTTTTGAAGCTTGATTCTTTAAGCCTAGTGCCTTTGTCTTTTATGTTACTCTTCCTTTGAATTGTAAATCTAACTAGATTTCTCTTTAAAATTCAGTTCGGGTGGACCTTTGAAGACCTCCACCAACACTTTTAGCACTTGGTAGCCACCAAGGGAAAATATACCCTAAGTTTCCAACAGGATATTGGAAATCTGGTAAACTCTGAGAACACTTAGCTTAACCTATGACTCCTAAGTGCCACTAAGGAGAGAAGCTTGTTAATTTGGTGTGAAATGCACAAGAACTGCATCAGTAATAATAATAGAGGAAAGAATTCAACTATGAAAACCATTGTTTAAGACAAAAGGATATTATCAGGGAAACTTTATATAATTCAACAAAAGTCCTTGCTGGTCTTCAACAAGAAGTTGTAGACATTTCTCCTCCAAATTTTTCTATTATTTTGCATGTGTGTATGTATGTATGTATGTGTGTGTGTATATTTTCTCCCTTTAACTTAAACTAATGTTGAATTCATTAGTGATAAAGCAGTATAAATAAGTTCTGTGGAGACTGAGCACAAATTAGTCCTTAGGTGGAAGTGAATTATTAAATAAGGTATTCATTCTCTATTACTAATTTATAAATTCATATTAATAAAGCATACTCAGTAACCAACCCAAAATGATGCCTTGCCCAAGTAGATGAGGAATAATTATTGCTGAATATGATGACATCTAGTCAGCCTGAACTGAGAGAATGTGACTTAGTCAATTTCATCTTCCTTTGATGCCAAAGCCATTATTTAGTAGTAGAATTATTGTCAAGAAGAAAGTTAGATCTTTGAGAGACTATAGCCCTCTAAGTACAAAATAGGAAATGAGAAATATGTTTGACAATATAGAAAGCAAACAAAGTATTACAGAATAACAGAAATTGAGAGTTGGGAGGATCCTAAACAATATTCTTGTCCTGCCCATACACAAACAGAACCTGTCATAATATACCTAAGTAGTGTTTATATAGCCTCTGTTTGGTGACCTCCATGGAGGTGAAACCTACCATGTCCCAAACCAATCCATTCTATTTTAAGTAAAGTACTTCATTCTAAACTCTAATTGATGCACATCAAATGTTTTTAAGAGTCCAGAGTACATATACACTTGTTGTTATCATTAGTTTTAACATCTTTTACTTGAATTGTAATTTCATTGGTATAAGAAACTACCCACAAGGAACTTTCTTTACCAATGAAGATTAGTATCTGCTCTGCAATTTATATTTTTAAGAATTGCCTGGAGCCCTGATAGCTTGAGTGACTTACCCAAGCTAGTACTTGGTCTGTTGCATCTTGTCTTCATCTGTTTTAGGCCATGAAGTTCCACTCATTGGTCTGTCCTCCTTACTAATCTTAACATCATGACAGTTTCCAGTAAGACTAGTAAAAAACTTATACCACCTCATCTATTTCTTAGATTCATAGAAGCAGCTTCATCACAGTGCACAGGCTAAAATCTTGGGCAGTCATTTTGCCAGAACCCAATTATCTGGCATTTTAGAGTTCTTATCAGATATCTGCTGCTACTGTAATGATATCAGGGTACCAAGAGTCTCTACTATACATCATTTTGGCTATCTTATCCCTGTTTTGTTGTCATTAACACCCCAAGCCTCCCATATAGACAACAGTGTGAGCTTTGAGAATATCATCATCATCATCATCACCATCATTAATTTTATCATGGGTTCATTTTAAACTGATTTTCCATAATTTTTTCCATAATTCCACATGATTTTCCATAAGATCACAGAGCTATTGAAATAGCAGAGTATTAATGTTTATAATGTATATTTTGTTGATGCATTTTGTCTTTTATCACAGTCATTTCCTCCCCTCCTCCAGATTGAAACCCTCCCTGTAAAAACAAGAAAAAGCAAAGCTATCTTACAGAGATAATATCTGATTATACATGTAATTTTCTCTTCCAACTGTCTCTCATCACTGTGCTCAGATGAAGGAAGTACGATTACCAGTTCACCTAAACCTTGGCTGTTTTTTTTTCCACTGCTCAGAATTCAAGTTCCTTTTTCATTTGCACTGTAGTCATCAATTTCAAGTATTGATATCTTGTGTCTGCTTACTTTATTATGTGTTAGTTCATACACATATGCTCCTTATTCCTTGAAATACAATAATGTACTAATAAATTCATATACTATTGTTTTTTCTTGGTAACTACCTAATTGCTGGTTACCCACTTTATTTCTAGCTCATCACTACCACAAACAGTTGTAACATGAATATTTTGTTACTTAATAGGACTTTGTTTCAGTCATTTAATTATTTGAACTATATGTATGTCTACATGCATGTATACATACATAGGCACACATACATATATACATGTGTGTATGTGTATGAGAATTGGGCGTAAAAAGGTAAGGGGAGGTTAGTAACTTTTATTCTAAAGTTACAAATAGAATCTAGAAGATTTGGAACACTTTGTACATAGTTCTACCACCAGTGCATCAGTATGCTTATCTTTTCATAGTCCCTGAGACACTGACCATTCTCATCTTTTTTCAATCTTCGATAATTTGCATAGACTGAAATGAAATCTCATAATTTGTTTAGTTTGTATTTCATTTAGTATTAGCTACATGGAACTCGATCATTTGTAGATTGCATATCATCAATCAGACAAAAAGTATTTGATAAGTGCCAGGCACTGTACTCATCATTTAAAAACTGTAAGATTTAATTTTTTTATTATCTTGACTTCTATGCAGGAGTATCAATGCCAACAATTTGTAGAAAAGCCAATCTCATATTTCAATTTAAAGAATTTGTTTCTGAGTTCTTGAAATGCATGTAAGATAGTTATTTTTTTCTAAAATCGGTCTTACTTTTCTCTAGTGCAAAATTTGTTTTGCAGTTTAAAAGACTGAATCTTTTTAAAGCTATCTCATTGAAGAACTTAATGAAAACTTTGTTTTCTGCCTCTGCTTTAGCCACTTCTTGCATCATTATTCTTTTTATGTAGCCATTTCTAAAGTTGGATGAATTTTGCTATATTCTTAGAAGTGTCATAGTGTATAGTCTGTTGTGGTTGACTTCAGGAAGGCCCAATTTTAAACCTGATTTTTCACGCATATCAGCTAAGTGACTTTAACCAAGTCACAACCACTCCATGCCTCAAGCACCTCCATAGACCTCATCAACCAAGCTTTAAGGTTGCTTGCTGGAGAAAGTTCTCCACCCTGGTGAAATCAGTCAATCAAAAATCATTTATTAAAAACATTTACTAAGGCTAGGTACTGTATTTAAGCACTGAAATTAAAGTATTTTAGAAAAATGTAAGCTGTCAACTTTCCAATAGAGCATTGAATATTCTCTTCCAAAAGAATGAAGTTTTAAGAGCTCTTAAGAGCTTTGCATTTTTAATGTCTAGAAATATAAGACAGAACTGATGATACAGCAAATATTACTAATATGCTGTTTTGATTCATTTTTTAATTCATCTCTTGCTACCACTATAATACTCATCCTTTAGGTTCTCCATATTTTTGCCAAAATGACCTTAAAAGTTCACATACCTAAAAGTGAAAATCTGGATCAAGTAGCCCTTGAAGCTCCCTCTTCACTCCAGTGCTTACTTTTCCCTTTTATCAGGTAAAGATGAGAATTTTATGAGCAGGGGAAAATGCTCTGAATGTAAGGGGAGATGAGAATAGCAAAAGCATTCATTTTCTCCTGGTGGCCTCACAACTCAGCAAATTCAAACAGCATGTCCTCTAGCATATAGCAGCCTTTATATTTTTACTTATGCATCAAAGATGACATATGTAACGTCACATAGTAACATGACACTATAGGTCATATCCTGAGTTTTTCCAAACTGTGTATGGAAAAAAAAGCCAAAAAAACATATATGTGAGTGAGAAGGTTCCCAGGCAGGAGGAAAAAAAACTTACCAACCTAGCAGATGGTGGATTCTATTCTAATAACCAGCTTCCCAGCTCCTGAGCCACAAATGATAGAGTCAAATTTTGGCAACAAGTTTTATCTTTATAGCAAGAGGGTGCTAAATGTAGGCTGATATTTCATTTATTTCTTCTATGAAAACCATTTCTCAGAATACAAAGTCTTTGACTCAGAGTCAGGAAGACTTGAGTTCAATTGCTGCCTCTAACATTTGCTGGATATATATATGATCATGAGGAAGGTCAGATGTTCAATTAAATGTGTTTACATATATACATAATACAAATATATATGTATGTATACACATATGTATGTGCGTATACATATATGTAAATATATATTATATATGTGTGTATATATGTACACATATATACACATATACATACACACACACACAGAGATAGGAGAGAAAGAAAGCAGTTCACTCTCTTCCTGTAATTCTCAGGGTACCTTTCATAGCATTAAACAATCAAAGGCCTTTTGTTCTCAATCAATCAGTTTACAAGCATTTATTATGTACCTAGAAGAATGTAAGCTTTGGGCCTACCACAATGCCTAGACTAGAGTTGCTTGGTTGATATGTGCCAGGAACTGTGCTAAGTTCATATACTAATTCTGACTTGTATGTTTACATTTGTCTTGAAGACTGAGGGAGGAGGCAGCATGATGCAGTGATCAATACATAGTTAGAAAAGATAAGGGTTTAAGTCTTGCCTACAATATTTACTAACTGTGGGATCACATATAAGTTGCAACCTGTCAGAGCCTCATTTCCTCATCTTAAAAAGAAGGATAAAAGGATCAAATAGCATAATATATTTAAAATAATTTGCCAAAGTTAGAACTATGTAAATGTGGAATGATATTATTTCTCTCACATTCAGAAAAGGATAAGAGAATTTGTAGTATCTACCTCAAAGAACTTTGTGAGGGAAGCATTTTATAAATATTAAAGCACTACGTAAAACTGATTAGTTGGGTTTGTCATAACAAAAAAATGCTTACCATGTCAGAGGTCACAAATGATACTATGATTTACTGCAGCATGGATGTTAACCTCACTTAATGTTTCAACCCATTTCTTTTAGACACTGTATACCTAACAGGTTGTATAGTGAAATGAAAAGACTTCTCAACTTGCCATCAAAAGATGTAATTTCCAGTTCCACCAATTACTAGCTGTATAATGTTGGTCAAGTCGTCTAGGTACTCTGAGCCTGTTTCGTCATCACAAAATTGGTGATAATAACACCTCTCATAGCCATGGTATAGATTAGTTTGAAGGTACAGATTTATACAATTTGAGCAAAAATTCTTGGTAAACTATAAATCACAGGCAAAGATGACAAAAATGTAAATAGCCAATGTTGGAGGTGTTAAAAAGGCTGTTGATGGAGTTTTGAATTGGTCTAAGCATTCTCAGAAGCAATTTGGGATTATACTAAGAAAGTGAATAAATTATCTGTACTCTATCACCTAGATATCTCATTATGCCCAAGGAAGTCAATGATAGAAAGAAATGATAAGAAAATGATATTTAAGGAATAAGCAATGATAAAATAGAAACAAAATTAGCACTTTTTGAAGATGATATAATGGTATACTCAGAGGAACCTAGAAAGACAACTAAGAAATTAATTGCAACAATTAATTAAATCAAAAAATATATAAAATAAATTCACAGAAATGATTAGAATTACATATAATACCAATAAACATAGAAGGAATACATAAAAAGTGAATTTCCATTTGTAGTCATTACAGAATATAAAAATACTTGGGAGTCTACCTACCAAGAACTATACAAATGCAAATTATTTTTAAAATCAATTAAAACATTCTAGTGGCATCACTCATAAAGGAAGCTAATCAATGGCTAGATTTTTTTTTCTGGATATTTGGAGATTTTAGATCCAAACTCATTCACTAGTGCCACTCCCTGAAGAATAGACATGACAGTCACCTAATACATTTGGACTCAGGAGGCCACCAGATGTGATCTCATACTTTGTCTGTTAAAGATTGGTTATCTACATAATCTTCATTCAACAGATAACCTCATTTCCATTTATTTTTTTTCTTTTGCTTCTGATAACTCAAAAGGGACTGAAAGTTTAGAAAAGTTAAAGAAAATGATATTAATGATCATGGTGTTACCTAAAATCATGAGGTGGGATTCATTATACAGTTGCTCTAAAATGCAGTTGGAAATAAATGGCTAATTGGGAAGTATGTGTGTGTATTTAAATCTATATACTTATATGATTGTTCTCAGAAAGCTGATGTATTTTAGGATTTCTTAAGACCCTGCTTTACTATAAGTTAAATACAGAATCTAAATACTAATTGCAAGGCAAAATGTTTATGTAATATGAAATTTATATGTTTTCCATTTCAGCAAAGAGGGTATCTATTTATATTATCACAGTATTTGAGTTAATCCATATTGATTAGTCATGCAGAAAATCAGCAGAAGCTAATAGAAACTTGTGGGAAAAACTCTGCTAACTTTGGTAGAAAGTCAGAAAGTAACTCCCCACACCTACACCTACCTACGACCATAATTTCATATTTTGTCTATGAGGGGAAAAAACACAATCCCAATACCCAAATGATGATAAAGGAAGTGGGGAGGTGTTCTTTGGTCTTTGGACAAAACACCCTCAAGTTTTGGGGAAAAATGAATAATAATTAAGATTCCATCTCCCATCTCCAGTACTGGTAGTAGTAAAAGTCTAATGTTTGAACATAAGATACTTTTTAGTCTTCTTTGTGGCTATGCACAGAGCTATTTGTCTAGAAAAAACATTTTTCTTCCAAAACAAAGTACCTCCAATATTGGTCTAGATGAGGGTATGAAGAAGAACAGAGAAAATAAGCACCATGCAATATTTGTATATCGCTATAGTTACAATGATACAGATAAAAAATACAGAGTATTTTGATTCTATGATTATTTTTAAAATGTTTATGAATTAACTTTTGAGTTTCCCATTCTCCACAAATAACCATTTTTAAAATATCTTGAAACTGACTGGAAATATATACCCTCTGTAGCAATTATACCACAAACTGTCAATATTGTTTCGTTTCATAGGTTGTGAAGCAAATGGTTATATATGAGTTGAGGATTCCACAAATGATTATTTTCCATATTATATAGAGTATTTTTCTCTTATTAACAACTGACAGCTTTGTAATAATCTGTTTTGACAGTATTTACACAGAAATATTGTGCTAAATATTTTTAGACATGAGAGAGTATGGACATATGGATACAGTTGTGTGTGCCTCATCTAATTATACGCATTATACAATTTGCCATTGTTGGGGACCATCTTCCATTCATTTAATAATGTTTTTGCAAATTGGCAGATAGCATTTGGGCTAAAATACACACAGGATTTTTGCAATGAGAAAAAAAAAGAAAAACTCCTCTGCCTTTTCTCTAGTGTGGAGCAATTTGTCAAGTAATTAGCCAACCTAATTAAATTTTTGTAGCACTAATCAAACGAATATGCTAAAATAGTCTTTGCACAGCCAGTTTGCTGTCTGCCTGCATTTAACTTGATGGTTTGAAAGGGGCCCTACTCTGTCTGCCACTCCACTTAATCACCTAATTTGCATTTTATATTGGTAAATCAAATTAAGCACCAGTGGCTTTTAGTATGATTGACTGTGGTCAGGGCTGTTCAGATGGGACTTTTTCACAGAAAATTAGGCACATTTTAATATGAGTAAGGCTGTGCTTTCTGTGTTCAGCAAACTACATTCACTCAGCTAATTAAAAGTGCTTGTTGCTTTTCTACCCCTAGCATATGATAGATTTATCCAGCTGGTGGGTCCATTTTCTTTTGTACAATTTCTTGATGGAAGTTTTTATCCTTAAATATAATAAAATTGTCTAAACAACACTTGAGTACAATTTGGATGAATCCTATATGTAATGTTTTATAGAAACTAATTACTATGAGAGGTATATGAACATGTATGCAGTTTAAGATACTCAAGGACTTGCCCGTTTTATTTTATCTGGCATGGGGAATATGAAGCAGCAACTTCATTCCCAGAATATATTCCATGGTTAAAATATTATTAATAGTGATCAATGTTGATAAACCACATGAAGGTTTCTAGTTTTGCTTTGGTTTGTTTTTCTTGAAAAAGAGTAAAGTTTTTTAAGGCTAAAAATCACTATAGAGGCAGTAAATGCAAAATTCCAAAAAAAAAAATATAGTCATTGCTGAAAGTAGACATGCCCTGCATATATACAATCATATTAACTCATCTGTTTTGGGGGGAAAATGATTTCTCTCTTCAGAAAAAAATTGAAGTGTCATAAAATTTTGGGACTCACTAGCAAAGACATTTACTTTATATAATATAGTATATAATATTAAGCACAAATATGGTTTTCCTTTGTTATTTCTTTTTTATATAATATTAATATAGTGGAAGGTTAGTATATATTATATAAAAAGCCTTGGTAAGATTTAGTTTCATTAACTCAGAGATACAAAAGCAGCAAACTTAATTAGAGCCACATACAAAATTCCAAAAAAGGTGATTTATAATTAATTTTAGAGTAATGTTATCCCTAAACTTTTCCAAAGTTAAGATTTTTATGTCTTCCCTTCTGCAGTTCAGACCTTCAGCTTATCTAATAAAGCAAACTTTTGTAAGTCTGAAGAGACAGGAAAGAAATTCATGTACAAAGAAGGACCTTGCAGATATTTAATACCACTATCATTTAAAACAAGCAAACAACAAATAATCTCCACTAATTTTACTTGCCATATTAATGCACCTAACCTTTTCATAACAAAGATTCAAAATAAATATATGCGCTAATACTCTATGTCAAGCTATCTTGAAACTGATCTTTAGGATTATTCTGTAATTACAAAATACAAGGGGAGTATGGAAGAGGTGAATTTAAATATGGCAACCAGCAGAGGTGTATTTTGATTTTCAGTTTTATTTTAATTAAAGTAATGGTGTGTAGGACCAGAAGCTTTGGCTCAAACTATAAATATAAAAAAAAAACAGCTAAAAAGAAACTCAAGAGATTACTTGTTCAGTTCTCTTGTTGAAGCATAAACTACCAGACAGAATTATCCAGCCTCTTCTCAAAGATTCAACATTACAAAATTAAAAAAAATTATTTCATGTTCCCATTGCTGTTTACCATTATTATTTTTAAAAGGATTTTGAAGTCTAAAAAACCAAAAAAAAAAGTTTCTTGTTGTATATTAAGCCTGTGTTCTCTCATTTAGGTTTTCTTTGGAACTAAGGAACAACATGTCCATTATCTTCCTCATAAAAATAACTGATGTTTGTCATTTAATAAATGGTTTTTCATCCATTAATTAAATTACTACTTCAAAATTTGCAAAAGCTCTTCCTCCAACATAACACTGTGATTATTATTCCTATTTCAAAGGTAAAGAAACTGAGGCTTAGAAAGGTTGTGACTCTTTGAGAATTGCACTGTAACTAAGTAACAGAACTGAGACTTAAAACAAGGCTTCTCTTGACTTCAAGTCCAGAGTTCTTTCTAGTTCCCCAGGTTAGTGCTTACATATTTAAAGAGAGTTATGAAATATTGTATAACTTGGCTTGCTTTTATCTTCTAGGTCTAATACAACAAGAGCGCTCATTATATCACTATCTTTATTGGCTGTGTTTTATAACTTTAATTTTATAATCTGCTCTGAATATATCCGAATTTTTTTTTATTGGATATAATGGATCTGTGATCTCACAGATCTAAGTCTTTCCTCCAGAACTGTATTACAACCATCCATGCTTGCCCATATTAGACCACTCTTGTCAGTATCCTCATAAAAATTCACCACACATGGTCCAAAGAAAGTACAGTCTTGGGGCAGAGCCAAGACGGTGGGTGGAAAGCAGGGACTTGTATGAGCTCCCTGCCAGGTCCCTCCAAACACCTATAAAAATGAATCTCAACAAATTCTAGACTGCAGAACCCACAAAATAGGAGAGGGAAGCAGGGCTTCAGCCCGGGACAACCTGGTTGGTCACGGGGTAAGGTCTAATCCACGGGGCTGGGGAGCGGAGCAGAGCAGAGCCCAGCCTGAGCCACTCCTGGACCATCCAGACCAGGAGACAGGTGAAACAGGCCCCAGTGCCCTGAATCAGTGAGCTGTGGCAATTACCAGACTTCTCAACCCACAAGCACCAAATACAACAGAGAAAGTTAGTGGGAAAAACTGCAGGGGACAGAGTGAAAGGAGTTTGTGGTTTGGCCACCACCAGTGGTCAGTGAAGGTGATGCAGCTCTGAGGCTGCTTACAGAGCTACAGCTGCAGTTGCTTCCAGCCCCAGGCCCTCCTGGTGGGAGGAATTAAGTGGAAGATCCGAGCTGGAGTGCAGAGCCAGCTTATATCAGAGTCTGGTCAGGGTTGGTGGTTCTTGGGGGAGGAGGATAACTGGTGTGGCAGAGCTTGTTGTGTAGAAATAACTCTGAAAACAACAGCACAGCCCCTCAAGCTTGGGACAAAGTATGCTCTACTCTACAAGCAGTCATACCCTGGTGAAAAACTCCAGGGTCAAGTAGGTTGGCTGGGAACATGGCCAGGGAGTGAAAATGAACTGAACTCAGATTCAGACTCAGACTTTGGAATCTTTCTTTGGTGACAAAGAAGAACAAAACATACAGCCAGAAGAAGTCAACAAAGTCAAAGAGCCTACATCGAAAGCATCCAAGAAAAATATGAACTGGTCTCAGGCCATGAAAGAGCTCAAAGAAGGATTTGGAAAAGCAAGTTAGAGAAGTAGAGGAAAAATTGGGAAGAGAAAATGAGCGTGATGCAAGAAAACCATTAAAAACAAGTCAATGACTTGCTAAAGGAGACCCCAAAAATAATGAAGAAAATAACACCTTAAAAATAGACTAACTCAAATGGCAAAAGAGCTCCAAAAAGCCAATGAGGAGAAGAATGCCTTGAAAGGCAGAATTAGCCAAATGGAAAAGGAGGTTCAAAAGACCACTGAAGAAAATACTACCTTAAAAATTAGATTGGAGCATGTGGAAACTAGTGACTTTGTGAGAAACCAAAATATTGTAAAACAGAACCAAAGGAATGAAAAAATGGAAGACAATGTGAAATATCTCATTGGAAAAGCCACTGACCTGGAAAATAGATCCAGGAGAGATAATTGAAAAATTATTGGACTACCTGAAAGCCATTATCAAAAAAAGAGCCTAGACATTATCTTTCAAGAAATTATCCAGGAGAACTGCCATGATATTCTAGAGCCAGAGGATAAAATAGAAATTGAAAGAATCCACCGATCTCCTCCTGAAAATGATCCCAAAAAGAAAACTCTTAGGAATATTGTTACCAAATTCCAGAGCTCCCATATCAAGGAGAAAATACTGCAAGCAGCCAGAAGGAAAAAATTTGAGTGTTATGGAAACACAATCAAAATAACACAAGATCTAGCAGCTTCTATATTAAAGGATCAAAGGGCTTGGAATATGATATTCCAGAGGTCAATGGAGCTAGAATTAAAACCAAGAATCACCTACCCAGCAAAACTGAGTATCATGCTCCAAAGCAAATTATGGATTTTCAATAAAAAGAAGACTTTCAAGCTTTCTCAGTGAAAAGACCAGAGCTGAATAGAAAATCTGACTTTCAAACACAAGAATCAAGAGAAGCATGAAAAGGAAAACAAGAAAGAGAAATCGTAAGGGACTTACTAAAATTGAACTGTTTTGTTTACATTCCTACATGGAAAGATGATGTTTATAATTCATGGGACCTCAGTATTAGGGAAGCTGAAGGGAATATACATACATATTATCTCACATAAAAGTGCCAAAAAAAAGCGGTTCTGTTGGGAGGGAAGAGTGAGCAGGTGAGGGAAAATGAGTGAATCTTGCTCTCATTGGAATTGACCTGAGGAGGGAATAACATACACACTCAATTGGGTATCTTACCCCACAGGAAAAAGGGGGAATGATAGAAGGGAGGGCAGATAGGGGGAGGAGGTAATCAAAAACAAACACTCTCAAAAAGGGACAGTGTCAAGGGAGACAATTGAATAAAGGGGGATAGGATAGGAAGGAGCAAAATATAGTTAGTCTTTCACAAGATAAGCATTGTGGAAGGATTTTACATAATGATACACATGTGGCCTATGTTGAATTGCTTTCCTTCTTAGGGAGGGTGGGTGGGGAGGGAAGAGGGAAGAGAATTTGGAACTCAGAGTTTTAAAAGCAGATATTCAAAAAAAAGTTTTTGCATGCAACTATGAAATAAGATATACAGGCAATGGCGCATAGAAAGCTATCTTGCCATACAAGAAAGTAAGGGAAAAGGGGATGGGGGTAATGGGGTGACAGAAGGGAGGGCTGACTGGGGACAGGGGCAACCAGAATATATGCCATCTTGGAGTTGGGGGGAGGGTAGAAATGGGAAGAAAATTTATAATTCAAACTCTTGTGAAAATCAATGCTGAAAACTAAAATATTAAATAAATTAAATAAATACATTTTAAAAAAAGAAAGTGCAGTCTTCCTTTGGCTCTCTTGACATTGTATAATTAACAATTGATTGTGAGTGCCACATTAAGTTACATGTTATCTTGTATGTATAGAGTTTGCATGTTGTCTCCCCATATTTGAGATCCTTCAATGCAGGGACCATGTTTTATTTGTTATGTTTTGTTTTTTTCTTTCTTTCTTTTCATCTTCAGGACAGCACAGTGTCTGGCACAAAATTAATACTTAATTAACATTTGTTGACTGACAGACTTGCTTGCATATTGATTGTCCTTTATTCTTCCTACATGACCAGTCCTACATTTTTCTGACTGCAACATTTACATAATTTATCCCACGCAATTCCACATTGGTAATTCATTATATCCTTATCACCCCTACTATGTTCTTTTGTCCTTAGCTACAATTTTTCAGAAGCTGTAGTATTGCATTACTTGATGCCATAAAATACTACCAGAAGAATATTTTTAAACGTTCCTTCCTAGTAAAAGAAAGCTGGAAATCATAAAAGAGAATTGCACAATTGCACAGCAATAATCCAGTCCAGGCTCTTTTGCCCGTTCCGTTTAAGTACCAACTCATTGTCCATTGGCAGAGTCTACGCAGAACAGATGGACAAACTCAACTGGCTGTATATCCCAGTGGTCTCAAAACTTTTCTTTTAATCATGCAATGCATCAGTATTTTCTTTTCATTTGTTTGCTGTGCTTAGAATGGAAGGGCAGGCTGATTTCCCAATAGCACCCGAACAGCTGTTGTTGTGGCTGTCCTATGCAAAGTTAGGTGGAAACTGCCCTCAAAGAACTATTCAGCATTGTGTAGAATGTTGAGAGCTTGTACAGTAGTCAGGAAAAGAGGAATTGGGGAATATTAGGCTTGGATGGCTATTGATGGATTGTAAATCATCTACACATATATATTCATATAATCACATATACACATCTATTCATACACACACACACACACACACACACACACACACACACACACACACACATATAATGTTCTCTATCTCTTGTTTGGCCATAAATTCTTCCCCTCTCCATAAATCAGACAGGTAAACTATTCCATGGTCTCCTAATTTCACTTATAGTATCAGCCTTTATATCTAAATTGTGTACCCATTTTGACTTTATCTTGGTGTACAGTGTAAGATGTTGGTCTATGCCTAGTTGCTGCCATACTATTTTCTAGTTTTCCCAGCAGTTTTTTTGCTAAATAGTGAGTTTTTATCGCAGAAGATGGAGTCTTTGGATTTATCAAACAGCAGATTACTATAGTCATTGACTACTGTGTCTTGCGTATCTAACCTATTCCATGGATTCATGAATCTATTTCTTAGCCAGTACCCAGCAGTTTTGATGATTGCTATTTTATAATACAATTTAAGACCTGGTACACCTAGGTCAAGTTCCCTTCCATTTAATTTCATGAATTCCCTTTATATCCTAGACCTTTTATTCTTCCAGATGAATGTTATTATTTTTTCTAGCTCTACAAAATAATATTTTTAGTTGTTTGATTGGTATGGCAATGAATATGTATGCTACTTTAGGTAGAATTTTTATTTCTATTATATTAGCTCAGCCTATCCATGAGCAACTGATTTTTTTCCAATTGTTTAGATCTGACTTTATTCATGTGAAAAGTGTTTTATAAATGTGTTCATATAGTTCTTGGGTTTGTTTTGGCAAATAAACTCCCAAATATTTTATAATATCTACTGTAACTTTAAATGGAATTTCTCTTACAATCTCTTGCTGCTTGGACTTTGTTAGTAATATATAGAAATACCAATGATTTATGTGGTTTTATTTTATATTCTGCAACTTTGCTAAGTTGTTCATTACTTCAGGCAGTTAACATCATATTACCAACAGATAACCATCATATCTTCTACAAAGAGTGATAGCTTTGTTTCTTTTTTGACTATTTTAATTCTTTCAATTTATTTTTTTCTCTTATTGCTAGAACTAACATTTCTAGTACAATACTGAAGCACAATACTGAAAAACTGTGGTGATGATGGACATCCTTGTTGGAAAATGCTTTTAGTTTATTCTCATTACAAATAATGCTTGCTGATGATTTTAGATGGATGATACTGATCATTTTAAAGAAGACTTCATTTATTCCTATGCTCTTTATGTTTTTAATTGGAATAAGTGCTGTATTTTGCCAAATGCTTTTTTTTGCATCTGTTGAGATAAATCATATGATTTCTGTTAGTTTTGTTGTTGATATGGTCAATTATGCTCATAATTTTCCTAATATTGAACCAGCTCTGCATTCCTGGCATAAATCTCATCTGGTCATAGTGTATTACCCTCATAAGTTGCTGTAATCTCTTTGCTAATATTTCATTTAAAATTTTTGCATCTACATTTATTAGGGAAATTGGTCTATAATTTTTTTCTCTGTTTTGCTTCTTCCCAGTTTAGGTATCAGCACCATATTTGGATCACAAAAAGAACTTGGTAGAAGTCCTTCTTCACTCATTTTCCCAAATATTTTATATAGTATTGAAATTAATTGTTCCTTAGATGTTTGATAGAATTCACTTGTAAATCCATCTGGCCCTGGAGATTTTTCTCTTAAGGAGTTCATTGATGGCTTATTGAATTTATTTTTCTGAAGGGGTTATTTAAGAATTTTATTTCCTTTTCTGTTAATCTGGGAAATTTATATTTTTGTAAATATTCATCCATTTCACTAAGATTGTGAAATTTATTGGCATACAGTTGGGCAACATAGCTCCTAATTATTGTTTTAATTTCTTCTTCATTGGTGGTGAATTCGCCCTTTTCATTTTTAATGGTGGTAATTTTGTTTCCTTTTTTCTTTTTTTTTAATCAAACTAATCAAAGTTTATCTATTTTATTGTTTTTTTAAATATAATTAGGTCTTAGTTTTCTTTATTAGTTCAATAGTTTTCTTAATTTCAATTTTATTAATCTCTTTTGGTTTTCATAATTTTTAATTTAGTATTTAATTGGGGATTTTTAATTTGTTCTTTTTCTTATGTCTCACTTTCATAAAAGGGGAGCACAGCCCAGCTCAAGTGGTGTCCAAGCAAGCCAGCAGGAGGCTCTTAGACATAGCACAGAACAGCAACCAAGGTCCCAAGATCCTGGCTCAGCAGGCCAGTGGCATAGCAGACAAGCTGTGAGGCCTCCAGGCTCACTGAAGCAGGCAAACTGCCAGCCCCAGAACCCATGGCACAAGGAGTACAACTAGGCTGGACCATCCTAGCACAATAGGCAAGCTACCACCCCCAAAGGCCTGGATACAGAAAGCCAGTGACCAGCTCCCATTTCCCCAGTGCAAGAAGCTTAGGACAGTGCTCCTTGCACCTCAGGAACAGAGCTCAACTTTTAAAAATGAACAAAAGATTAAAAAGAGTCCTGACTTTAGAAAGCTACTACAGTGTCAAGGTAGATCAAAACACAAACTCAGGAGAAGACAACAATACCAAAATGCCTACATACAAAGCATAAAAAGGGAATATAAATTGGTCACAAACCCAAAAAATCTTGGAAGAGCTCAAAAAGGATTCTGAAAATCAGTTAAGAGGGTAGAGGAAAAATTGGGAAAAGAAATGAGACACATGCAAGAGAATTGTGGGGGAAAAGTCAAAAGCTTGAAAAAGGAAGCACAAAATTGACTGAAGAAAACAACTCCTTTAAAAGTAGAATTTGCCAAATGAAAAGGGAGGTAGAAAAGGTAACTGAAGAAAATAATTACTTAAAAATTTCATTTGGGCAAGTGGAAGCTAATGACTCTATGAAAAATCAAGAATCAGTCAAGCACAATCAAAAGAATGAAAAAAATAGAAGAAAATGTAAAATACCTCAATGGAAAATCAACGGATCTGGAAAATGTATCCAGGAAAAATAATTTAAAAATATTGGACTACCTGAAAGCTGCGATCAAAAAAAGAGCCTGTGCAGCATCTTTCAAGAAATTAGTATGGAAAACTCCCCCGATATCCTAGAACCAAATGGTAAAATACTATTTAAAGAATCCACTGATCACCTCTTCGAGATCTCAAAATGAAAGCTCCAATGAATATTATATCCAAATTCCAGAACTATCAGGACAAGGAGAAAACAGTGCAAGTATCCAGAAAGAAAAAAAAGAGAGAGAGAGACTTATATGAACTGATGTTGAGTGAGGGGAGCAGAACCAGGAGAGTATTGTACACAGTTACAACCACTTTGTGCAATGATTAACTTTGATAGACTTGGCTATTCTCAGCAATGCCAGGTTCTAAGACAACTCCAAAACATGCATGATGGAAAATGCTATCCACTTCCAGAGAAAGAATTACAGAGTCTGAATGCAGATCAAAGCATTGTATTTGCTCTCTCTCTCTTTTTTGTTTCTTCTTTCTCGTGGTTCATTCCATTGGTTCTAATTCTTCTGTGCAACATGACTAATTTGAAAATATGTTTGTTTGTGAATGTATACAGGGAGTCTATATTGGATTGTATACTGGTGAGAGAGGTAAGGGGAAGGGGGAGAAAATTTGGAACTCAAAAGCCCATGGAACCAAATGATGTAAACTAAAAATAATTAATTAAAATTTTTAAAAATTAAAATATCAATTTGCTACAGGCAGGATTACACAGGACTTAGCAGTTTTTCCACAAAATGATTGGGGTCTTGGAATATGATATTCCAGATGGCAAAGGAGCTTGGAGAATAATTTCTCAGGGGAAAAGATGGATATTCAATGAAATAGGGGACTTTCAAAATTTTCTGTTGAAAAGATCAGAGCTGAACAAAAAATTCATTCTCTAAAAACAAGACTCAAGAGTGGTATAAAAAGGTAAACAGGAAAGGAAAAATATCATGATATTCAATAAAGTTAAATTGTTTATATCCCAACATGGGAAGATGATAGTTGCAACTCTTAAGAACTGTATCACTACTAAGGCAGTTAGAAGGAGTATACTTAGACAGAGGTTGTGGATGTGAGTTGACTCTGATGTTATGATTTGAAAAATTTAATCAATGGGTGAAAAAAGGATTGTACTTGGAGAAGAAAAAAGGTAGAAGAAGAATGGGGTAAATTATATCACATGAAGAGGCATGAAAGAATTATTACAATAGAAGGAAAGAAGGAAGAGGTGATCATTGTTTGAACCTTATTGTCATAAGATTTGGCTCAAAGAGGGCGTAACATACACACTCACTTGGGTAAAGAAATTTATTTTACTTGATAGGAAGTAGGAGGGGAAAAGGAAAAAGAAGGGGGGCTGAAAGAAGGGAGACAAATTGAGGGAGGCAGTGGTCAGAAGCAAAACACTGATGAGAAAG
Source organism: Trichosurus vulpecula (assembly GCF_011100635.1). Lineage (NCBI taxonomy): Eukaryota > Metazoa > Chordata > Mammalia > Diprotodontia > Phalangeridae > Trichosurus > Trichosurus vulpecula. The sequence continues at coordinate 414,193,591 of NC_050573.1, read as the reverse complement.
GACAGGGTAAAGGAGAAAGAGAGAAAAGAATAAATGGGGCAAAATAAGATGGAGATAAATACACAGTTAATAATCATAACTGTGAATGTGAATGTGAACTCTCCCACAAAACAGAAATGTAGAGCAAAATGGATTAAAAACCAGACTCCTGCAATATGTTGTTTACAAGAAACACATTTGAAGCAGAGAGGCAAATACAGAATAAAAAGTAAAAGGCTGAAACAGATTATATCATCCTTCAGCTAAACTTTGCTAAAGTTGTTTATTATTTCAAGTAGTTTTTTACTTGATTCTCTAGGATTCTCTAAGTAAATCATCATATCACCTGCAGAGTGATAATTTAGTTTCTTCTTTGCCTATTCTAATCCCTTCAATTTCTTTTTCTCCTCCTATTGCTAAAGCTAACATTTCCAGTACCAAGTTGAATAATAGGGGTGATAATGGACATCATTGTTTCACCCCCAGTCTTATTGGGAATGCATCTAGCTTAGCCCCACTACATACAATGCTTGCTGATGGTTTTAGATAGATACTATTTATAATTTTAAGAATGACTCTGTTTATTCCTATGCTTTCTAGCGTCTTTAATAGGAATGAGTGTTGTATTTTGTCAAAAGCTTTTTCTGCATCTATTGAGATAATGATATGGTTTCTACTAGTTTTGTTGTTGATATTATCAATTATGCTGATAGTTTTCCTAATATTGAACCAGCCTTGCATTCCTGGAATAAATCCGACCTGGTAGTAGTTTATTATTCTTGTGATAAGTCACAGCAATCTTTTTGCTAATACACCCTTGCTTCTTTTTTCTTTAGCTGAAGCACAATATATTGTACTCCAGCCTTTTACTTTTACCCTGTGTTTATCCCCTGGTTTCAAATGTGTTTCTTGTAAACAACATATTGTAGGATCATTGTTTTTAATCCATTCTGCTATCCACCTCAATTTTATAGAGAGAGTTCATCCCATTCACACTCACAGTTATGATTACTATCTGTGCATTTTTCTCCATCCCATTCCCTTACCCCCCACACATTGATGCTTTTATTTCTCCCTTCTCCCTTCCTCTCCTCAAAAGAATTTTTATTTTGACCACTGCCTTCCTCAATTTACCCTCCTTATTGATTCCCCTCCCTTATCTTACCCTTTTCCCCTTTCTTCTTCTTCCCTCCCTTCTGAACACCCCCACACTTTTCTTTCCTCTTTCCTCTCCTACTGCCTGTAGGACAAGTTTGATTTCTATGCTTATCAGAGTACTTTATTCCCTTCTTGAACCAAATCCAATGACAGTAAGGTTCAGATACTGCTCTTCTCCCTTCCTTCTTTCTCTCTACTATAATGTGTTTTTGTACCTCTTCATGTGATGTAATTTACCCTTTTCTACTACCTCTTCCCTCTTCTCCCAGAACCATCCCTTTACATCCCTTAATTATGTTTTTATCCATCCAAATTCGTATATGAATAGTTAAGTGAGTTATAGAAAAAATAGCAAAACTATAGTAGTGGGGGACCTCAACTTCCCCCCATAAGAACTAGATAAATCTAACCACAACATAAACAAGACAGACATTAAGGAGGTAAATAGAATTTTAGAAAAAAAGTTAGATATGATAGACCTCTGGAGAAAATTGAATGGGGATAGAAAGGAATATATTCTTTTCTCAGCAGCACATGACAACTACACCAAAATTGCCCATGTATTAGGGCAATTTTAACTACCTCTCATGAGGTAGTTAAAAATGCATATATAAAAAGGGCCATGGAAGCATGCAACTAGAAAATAAGATACACAGGCAATGGGGCGTAGAAATTTATCTTGCCCTACAAGAAAGGAAGGGAAAGGGGGATGGGAGGGGAGTGGGATGACAGAAGGGAGGGCTGACTGGGGAACAGGGCAACCAGAATATACACCATCTTGGAGTGGGGGGGAGGGTAGAAATGGGGAGAAAATTTGTAATTCAAACTCTTGTGAAAATCAATGCTGAAAACTAAATATGTTAAATACATAAATAAATTTAAAATAAAAAACCTAAAAACAAAAGGGCCATGGAAAGGCAGACTAAAAATTAATTCCAAACTAAATAATCTAATCCTAAAGAATGACTGGGTCAAACCACAAATCGTAGAAACAATCACTAAATTCATCCAAGGGAAGGACAATAATAAGAAAATATACCAAAACTTCTGGGATGCAGGAAAAAGGTTCTTACGGGAAGTTTTTGTGTTGGTAACCAAAAATGGGTTCCTTAGCACTTAGTGAACAAGTGCCCTTGACTAGTTTGGCTTTTTCCCCTGAACTGAATGCTGTTTGTATGTTGGATTGGAGTAAGCTTGTCGGCCCCTTCACCTTGCTTCCCTTGCTTAAGCTGATCGAAAGAACCTGTGCTTTCCCGGTCAACCCCTTCACCTTGCTTAAGCAGATTGAAAGAACCTGTGCTTTCCCCAGCATACCTTACACCCCCGCAGAAGCTGGATGGTTAAAAACAGCTTCCGTTGGAGCCAGAGGCTGCCACAGCCACAGCCACAGCCACAGCCACAGCCACAGCCACAGCCAAAGCTGAAGCCGGAGCTGCTGGTAGCAGAGCTGACCTATGGGAGGAAGCTGAACAAGGACTTGAGGAAAGTGGGTAATCTTTCTACCGTAGAGGGGCAGCATGTATATGATTTTGATTTACACCATCATGCTTCTCTGTGGCCTCCTGGTTACTCTTGTGTGGCGGACTTATTGGGCCTGGAAGCTTTTGATCAATATATCAAAATGGGGATGCTGGTGCATGAGTTGGTTACTGTGGAGCCTAAATATATGCTTTGATTCTTCTGCCTCCTACTTTGAGAGTTTCTTATATCCGGCGGTTCCGAACCTTTCAGACATATATATGATCCTCTTTGAAATTGTAAACTCTGCCCTCCTAATACAGTTTTATATCTCTAAATTCTTTCATGAGTAAAGTAGAGAAGGATGATATCAATGAATTGAGCATACAACTAAAAAAGCTAGAAAAAGAACAAATTAAAAATCCTCAACTAAATATTAAATTTTGAAATTCTGATAATCAAAGGAGAGATTAATAAAATTGAAATTAAGAAAACTATTGAACTAATAAATAAAACTAAGAGGGGATTTTATGAAAAAAACAATAAAATAGATAAACTTTTGGTTAATTTGGATTTTTAAAAAGAGAGAAGAAAAGCAAATTACCAGCATCAAAAATGAAAAGGGTGAATTTACCACCAATGAAGAAAAAATTAATTAATAGTTAGGAGCTACTTTGCCCAACTGTATGCCAACAGATTTGACAATCTTAGTGAAATGGATGAACATTTACAAATATATCAATTGCCCAGATTAACAGAAGAGGAAATAAACTATTTAAATAACTCCATTTCAGAAAAAGAAATTGAACAAGCCATCAATGAACTCCCTAAGAAAAAATATCCAGGGCCAGATGGATTTCCAAGTAAATTCTATTAAACATTTAAAGAGCAATTAATTCTAATATGACATGAAGTATTTGGGAAAATGGGTGAAGAAGGATTCCTATGAAATTCTTTTCATGATCCAAATATAGTGGTGATGCCTAAACTGGGAAGAGGGAAAAGAGAGAAAAAAATTATAGACCAATTTCCCTAATGAATATAGATGCAAAAAATTGAAATTAAATATTAGCAAATAAATTACAGCAACTTATCATGAGGGTAACACACTATGACCAGGTAGGATTTATACCAGGAATGCAGGGCTGGTTCAATATTAGGAAACCTATCAGCATAAATAACCATATCAACATCAAAACTAACAAATCATATGATTATCTCAGTAGATGCAACAAAAGCATTTGACAAAATACAGCACCCACTCCAATTAAAAACACCAGAGAACATAAGAATAAATGGAACTTTCCTTAAAATGATAAGTACTATCTTTCTAAAATGATCAGCAAATATTATCTGTAATGGAGATAATTTAGAAGCCTTCCCAGTGAGATCAGAAGGCCCATTATAACAAATATTATTCAATATTGCACTAGAAATGTTAGCATCAGCAATAAAGGAAAGAAAATAAATTGAAGGAATTAGAATAGGCAATGAGGAAATAAAATTATCCCTCTTTGCAGATGATATGATGGTATGCTTAGAAAATCCTAAAGAATCACCTTAAAAACTACCTGAAATAATTAACAACTTCAGCAAAGTTGCAGGATATAAAATAAACCCACATAAATCATCAGCATTTCTGTATATTACCAGTAAAGCACTGCCACAAGAGATAGAAAGAGAAATTCCATTTAAAGTTACTGTAGACAATATAAAATATTTGGGAGTCTACCTGCCAAGACAGACCTGGAAACTATATGACACATTTATAAAATACTTTTCACATCAATGAAATCAAATCTAAACAACTGGAAAAAAAATATCAGTTGTTCATGGGTAGGCTGAGCTAATACAATGGAAATGACAATTCTACCTGAAGTAATGTACCTATTCAGAGCCATACCAATCAAACTATCAAAAATTATTTTATAGAGCTAGAAAAAATAATAATAAAATTCATCTGGAAGAACAAAAGGTAAAAAATATGAAGAGAATAAATGAAAAAATGCAAAGAAAGGTGGCCTTGCAGTACCAGATAAAAAAATATATCATGAAGCAGCCATCATCAAAACCGTTTAATACTAGCTAAGAAAGAGTGGTATATCAGTGGAACAAGTTAGGTGCACAAAACACAGTAGTCAATGGCTATAGTAATCTGCTATTTGACAAACCCCCAAACCCCAAAACTCTTTCTTCTGGAATAAGAACTCATAATCTGACAAAAATTGCTTGGAAAACTAGAAAATAATGTGGGAGAAACTAGGTGTAGGCTGACATCTCACACCACATACCAAGATAAGGTCAAAATCGGGACATGATATAGACATAAAGGGTGATATCATAAGCAAATTAGAAAAATAAGCATAGTTTAGCTGTCAGATCTATGGAGAAGGTAAGAATTTATGAACAAACAAGAGATAGAGAATGTTATGAAAGGCAAAATGGATAATTTTGATTACATGAAAGTAAAAGCATTTTGCACAGAGAAAATAAATGCAACTATAATTAGAAGGAAGGCAGAAAGATTGGAAACAATTCTTAGATAAAATGTTTCTGATAAAGGCCTCATATCTTAAATATAGATAACTGAGTCAAATTTATAAGAATACGAGTCATTTCTCAATTGATAAATGGTCAAAGCATATGAACAAGCAGTTTTCAGAGAAAGAAACTAAAGCTATCTGTAGTTATATGAAAACATTCTCTAAACCCATAATGATTAGAGAAATGTAAATTAAAACAACTTTGAGTTACCACCTCATACCTATCAGATTGGTTCATATCATAGAAAAGGAAAACCATAAATGTTGGAGATGTGGGACAATTGGGACACTAATGCACTGTTGGTGGAGGCATGAAGTGATCCAACCATTCTGGAGAACATTTTGGAACTAGGCCTGAATGCAAGCAAACTGTACATACCCTTTGATCCAGCAAATGCTCCTACTAGTTCTGTATCCCAAAAAGATCACAAAAAGGAAAAAAGGACATGTATGTATAAAAATATTTATAGCAGGTCTTTTTGTAGTGGCAAAGAATTGGAAATTGAGGGGATTCCCATCAATTGGGGAATGGCTGAACAAGTTTTTGTATATGAATGTAATGGAAGACTATTGTGCTATGAGAAATGATGAGCAACCAGATTTCAGAAAAACCTGGAGAGACTTGAATAAACTGATGCTGAGTGGAATGAGCAGAACCAGAAGAACATGGTACACAGTAACAGCAACATTGTGTGATGATCAACTATGATTGGCTTAGCTCTTCTCAGCAACATAATGATCTAAGACAATTCCAAAGGACTCATGATGGAAAATACTATCCCCACCCAGAGAAAGAGCTATGGAGTCTGAATGCAGATTGAAGCACACTATTTTCAATTTTTTTGTTTATTTGCTTTTTGTGGCTTTTCCCTTTTGTTTGTTTCTTCTTTCACAATGTGACTAAGGCAGAAATATGTTCACACAATTGCACATATATAACCTATATCAGATTTCATGCTGTTTTAGGGAGAGTGTATAAGAGGGAGGGAGAAAAAAATGCAACTCAAAACCTTATAAAATTAATCTTGAAAACTATCCTTACATGACAATGGGGGGAAATATTATTTAAAATATATAGAAAGAATAAGAATAAAAAAGTATCCCCCACCAAATCTGAGGGACATAATCTCCACACATAACACCTCAGTCTCTGGAGAAGGGAAAAGGATTAGGTTCACAGCTTAGTTCAGTTCTTGTGTAGCACAGTCCCACCAAATTCCAAATTCAAAGCCCTATTTAGGCTCAAGTCCCAGGAATCCTGGCTTCTTAGAACTTCTGTGCTGATCTGGCAGCAACATTCAGACTGGAATCCTGCCTCCACGGCTTAATTCTTGGTCCAGGGATTCCACCAACCATGCCTAGGCTTGAAAAGGACAAACAAAACATACCAGGACAAAACCCTGAGACCATTTTTAGGGGCCACAGGGCCCCATCCAGTCCGTTCATGGTGCCCATGCAGAGGGTAAGCAGAATCTTCACCCTCTTGAATAGTACAGGAAGAAGAGCAAAAATGTCCCAGTCTGGTAGTTTTGAAGACACAACCTGTTTTGTCTACCCAGCCAAAGTGCATTATATTTCTTTATTAAAATGCAGTCAAATAGTACAGTGAATGGAGTTTTGGACCTGTACTCAGGAAGATCTGAACTAAATCTTGCTTCAGATATTTGCAAGCTTTTGCTATAGGTATAAAATGGAGATTAAAAATAGTATTTTTATACCTCAAGGAGCTATAGCAAGGATAAGTTGAGATATGTGAAATTCATATTTGGAAAATTTAAGGTCTAGTAAAATGTTAACTACTATTATATGTTAGCATTCGTGTTTTTATGTGTTACTAGTATGAAAAATTGACATTTTTTCTTTCTTTTTATGGGATAGTAGGAGTTAATTCTATGGTGAAATCACTGGTAGCTTACATTCAACATCAGAACAAATTGTAATACTCACATAAGTCATTCAACAGTTAACAAAAAGAAGTTCACTTAGCCATGACGTGGGAAGGATATTCAAAAGCCATAGGCAATGAGGGCACCTTAAGATAATTCCGCTGAGTGAAGCTCCCTTGTATGGGTTATCAAATGTGACCAACCAACCAAGTTTTAGAATATCCCCAGAGTTCCTCATGGTTGTTCTATTCCCCAAGTAATCAGAAAGTGAAGTCAACAGTCTAAACTTTTAGTCCCCCTGTGTCAACTAATATTTGTAAAAATTTTTCATGAAACTTTAAGAAAAAATTAGCCTAACTTGTATGGTGAGAGGCATTAGGATATTGCTCCAAGCACAGAGTTGGTATGGGCCTATAATTTTAAAGCTGTATGGAACTCTTGGGAAGGAAATTCCTACACACATGAAGATTAGTAACTTTCCCACAACTTGTTGTCTTGGGGAGTTTTCTGGGGGTAGTAAGAGGTTAAGTTACTTTCCCAGGAGGACTTACTCATTCACTGTCTGCATGAGTCAAAGACAGGACTTGATCCCTGGTCTCCCTATACTAAAGTCAGCTTTCTAACCCCATGCCACCCTGCCTCTCCTTGAAGTAATATAGAAAGAGGCCAAAATGGCCAACCTAAATGATCCCTATAGAGTTAACAGGGAGAAAAGAGAGCAGCATGTTGGACCAATTGGGTTTCATTTCTCTCTGGCTACATATAAAGCATCCAAGACTAACATTTTGTGGAGCTGTCCATCTCACATACAATACAGTACTGATTATTGTAAGGCTCTAGAGAATTTGCACAACTATAGGCTTCATAAAACCTCAAAATCAGCCCAGCAGGAACTGCCCCAGGCTTCCTAACCTTTATCTAAATCTACTGAGGGAAGAAAACATTTAAATGTTTAGAGAAACTATAAATTCTTCTGCTACTAAAATTAAATTTAGCGTGTTTTAACGTGCCTAGAATGAGCTTAAGGAAAGCTGTTAAAAAAAACAGCATTTATAATAAAAAGTCTTATAAAGCAGAGGAAAGAAAACCAAAGCTCACTTCTTTTTTTGTTTGGCTCATGCAAAGTATACAGATGACTAGAGAGGGATATCATCTAGCCCTGGGAATTTCAATCTGATTGTTATCTTCCTCATCACATACTATTTATTGCTCATCAAATTCCTTTATTCTCTACTTCCCAGACAGAAGGTCACTATGTCCTTGTACTACCCCCCCTCTTCCTTCCCCTCACCCCACCATGGTCCAAAGAAGAAATGAGGCACTTGAATAAGTTTCCTTCCATTCCAGGTGTCTATTTCCCAGGAACTTGGTCTTGCTGCCCTAATATTTCCATGTAATAGACTCCAAAGAGAGAGAATGTTTTAAACTGAGGAAAGTGACCTTTAAACTGTCATTTGACCTCAAAATTTCAGAAAATGGATCGTTTTCCCAGATATAAATGTGAATAAGAGTGTTTTTCATACCCCTTTACCAGAGCCAATAGTAACCAACTTTAGGGAGCAGATATTGGTCTTCAGCAACTCTTGTCCTTCTTTTCTTTCCTTCCTCCACAAAAGGCCGCAAGGTTCCCATTCTTTCTTTTAGAACTTCTTCATTATCAAAACCTTCATTCAGAAAAATATCTGATACAAATAGTTTCCTTCTTTATATTAAGTCACTGTTACCTCTTCTATGTTACACGAGTATTTTCATTTTAAGACTTCTATGAAACTGTACAATGAAGAAATGATGAAGAGAAGGGAAAACTGGGTTCAAATCTCTAGGGACTAGCTAGCAGAGTCCCTGTGAAGGACAACAGAATGAGGGTATGAGTAGAGTGGCTCAAGGTTGACTCTCTTTATTATTCCCCAAATTCAGCATTCTCTGAAATTTCTTCTCTCCCATTCTCTTTGTTCTTCCTTTATTAAACTACAACTGGCACTGTCACAAGCATTAGAATAAATGTAAAGAAAGATATCTTCCTTTAGAATGAACATTCTGGTTCATATTCAACAATCCTTTATTAAACATGCCTACTATGTGGCAGGCACTTTGCTGAGCATAATGTATACAAATAAGGCAAAAAAACCCTACCAGTTAATATTTTCAACTAAAAGACATTCCATTGGGGCAGATGACACTTAGATTTCTTGGTACATATAAGACATGTACAAAGTATATTAAGGTAATCTGAAAGGAGAAGGCATTAGCAATTAGTGGGGGGAACCTCCTTGTTTTAGGAGGGTTTTCAGCTAAGTCTTGAAGAATTCCAGGGAAATCAAGAGTTGAAAGTGAAGGTGGTATAACATTCCAGGAAATGAATAGTAGCCTCTACAGAGACATGGGGATAGGAGACGGAATGTTGCATTTAAGGAACAGAATATATAGAGTGGAATAAGTTTTTTCTTTTTGGGTGGTGTGGTGTGGTGTGGTGCAGTGTGTGTGTGTGTGTGTGTGTGTGTGTGTGTGTGTGTGTGTGTGTGTGTGTGAATTGGGATGAAGTGACTTGCTCAAGGTCACAGGGTTAGTAAGTATAAAGTATCTGAGGCAGAATTTGAACTCAAGTCCTCTTAACTCCAGGGCTGGTGCTCTATCTGCTGCACCACTGCTACCCCTAGGAATAAGGTTTTTGAAGTTGCAAAGTTACATACATTTTAGAAAAAAATATTTTCTTATTCAAGTAAAGCTTTAGTCTTCTAAGTAGCCACTAATCCTTTAACTGCCATATCTTAAGGACTTTTCTCAAACATCATTCTTCTGACTTCTCTATAGCAATTGATATTATGGGCCATATTCTCTTCCTGTATACTCCTTCCTCAATATGCATTGACACAGAAGTGGTCTCTCTTGGTTCCCGTCTTACCTTTCTGACCACTCTTTTTTTTTAATTTTCCCTTGTTGGATCATCATCAACCTTATTCTGCCCCCTAAGTATTGCATTGCCTAAAGATTTATTCTGAACCTTCTTTCCTATGCCTACCTCCTCAATTAGCAAGTTCATCAGTTCCTTTATAAAGGTTTAATTTCCTTCTTTAAAAACATGAGTCATACATCTACAAATCCAGCTCTAATCTCTCCCACAAACTCTAGTCTAACATCAATGACTGTATTGGACAATTTGACTTCATGGACAAACCAGATAATTTAAATTAAAAATTAATATTTTCAGAAACATGAAATAGTCTACTGGAAAGCATGCCATATTAGTCTGAACACAAACAGCAAATATTGCCTGCCCTGCAAAATACATCTTTTTAAAAAGAAAAAAATACTGTGTTATATATGTATATGTATGTATGCATATGTGTGTATACACATATTTTCAATGATATTGATTATAGGCTACAATTCAATTTTATACAAATCAGTCTTGGGGGCAGAGTAACTATTTATACTAAAATAATATCTAGAGTTTAATTTTTTTCATTCAGTTCAAATAAAGAGCATTTATTAAGCACTTACTGTATGCCAGGTGCTGTTATAGGGACTAGAGATACAAAGTCAAAAGTGAAACAATCTCTGCCCTCAAGCAGTTTACACTCTACCAGGGGAAAGCAAAAGTTGTAGATAAAAATAAATGCAAAATCCTTGCAAATTAAATTCAAAATCATTTCTAATGGGATCTACAACAGTCAAAGGATTTAAAAAAAAACCTCTTGAAAGAGGTTTCATTTAAGCAATATCTTGAATAGACTGGAAGTATGAGGCACAGGCTGTGCAAAGGCATGGAGGTGGGATTCTAAATGCAATATATAAAGGATAATACGTAAGCCACTTTGTCCAGAATTTAGAGTTTATTGGGGGCAATAATGGAAAATAAGTCTGGAAAGATAGATTGGAGCCAGGCTGCAAAGAACTCTAAGTGGAAGATTTAAAATATCGTCTATTCCCTCCAGACAACTGCCCAGCCGAAAAGTCTGAATCACTTCCAAGGTGATCAAAATGATCTTAGAAAATATTATGAGCATTTTCCAGAAGGGAACATTGCAGAAGAATGTCAGAATCTAGTGAGATTCACTATCTTAAAGTGTGAAAGAGTCCTCTGACTTCTGGTAGGTTCTCTAGGAATTTTTTTAATGAATTACAATATCCAAAGTGGATTACAGCATATGGATATACTTTTAGTCTGTGGTTTCAATGGAAAATATTTTGATTTCAGACTACAAAAAGAAGTGGAATCCCAAGCTGATAACACTGAGGGAGACTTAGGGACAATCACAATAGAGAAGACTTCCAGAAGTGCTCTTTATTTGTGTCAAGAGTTTATTGCTCCTGCTTCCTTGAACTAGCCCCCTCTGGAAGCACTCAAACTATGCCAGCCCAAATACAATCCAATAATTAGTGACATATCCCCCCTCCCCACCCCAGAAAACAGTGAAGACATCAGGTTCTTGCCATCTGGTCATTGTCCCCATTTCCTTGCTACAGCATTTCTTCCAGAGAAAATTTCCCTAAAGAAGCCCCTAAATTCCCACCTCCATGACTTTTGGAAACCTCTCTGGCTCCAGGTTGAGAAGTCCATCAGGAGGAAAAAGAAAGTTTGAGCCAAATAATGAGACATAGCTTTTGGCAACCCTTGCCTCTGGAGATACAGCCTCAGAAACAGCTCCAGCGTGATTTTTGATTGCCATGGAGATTTAGACCAGGGCTGTCATCAGTCTGCTAGGAACTTCCCTTAAAGGTGTAGAGACAGCCAAGACCCTCTTGGTGATGGGGGATATTGAGTGATGGAAGCCCTTGAACAGCTCTACAAGTGAGTCAATTAAATGACCTAATGGAAGGAATAGAACTAACAGAAAGTCACAAGCTTCCACGCTACAAACCACTTTGGCATGAAGGAGCCTTGTGTAAGTGACACAAGCTGTCTTAAAGTAACCACCTGCAGTCACAACTTAGCACTCAGGATCAACCCAACCAGCCTTTACTTACTTTAAAAAACATATTATATTTCTAGAACCTAAAAACCCCACCGTGCATTGAAGAAAAAAATGAAGTGCTTGTACCTCGGGAAAGATTAGCTATTCTTCTTTCCCTCCTCTCTCATTAAAATTAATGTTCTCATTCATTTCAATAGAAGTTTCATGGAAAGCATGTACAAATACAAGAAATGCTTTTGGTACATGGTGAGCACCGAGAAAGTGGTTAGCCACATTTCTCACTCATAGCTTTCTCAAGTTTCCCCTTTCCCCCTTTCTAATTATCACTAAAACTTTACAATTCTTATTTGTGAGTCATTGCCTTAGTGTTATTCTCAAGGGATTAAATAAGTACTTATCTGCTATCCTCCATTTTCAAAAATGAGGCAAGAATCACATATGCTAAAAATTTCTCTCTGCAAATAGGGAAAGAAAATTACTTTTTTCTCTTTTCATGTTTTTCCCCCAAGAAAGAAAACTACTCAGTGGTACAAAAAATTGGGCAGGGTTTTCATTTTCTGGTTCCAAAGCAGCTCTTTTCTCAAATTTTCATTTTTTTCTCAATAGCTAAAGAGAATCACCACACTATGAAACTTGTGTCATAAATTACTTAATTTTTTTGATGTTCTGGACCCAGGATTTAACTGATGTGAGAAGTCCCAGTATGACATCTTCCTCCACTATTATCATTAACAATATTAATAATTTTTGAAAAATATAATTGTGTTATAATGGAAATATCTCATGAGTTCATATTTTGACTTCTATTAAGAAGATCAAACAGCCCTTTCCTGGTGGTAAAGGATGAAAACTATGTATTTGTCCATGGGGGATGAAGGTAGGAAAAATTCCCTAACAACAATTTTTATATATAACTAAAATGGAATAATCTACCCCAGGGGTGAGCAAACTATGGCCTAGTAAGTGGGCCTGTGGGCCAGATGCAGCCTGCCACCTGAGTTTACCTGGCCAATGTAGGTGAGAATGTTTTTTTTAATTTATTTTAAAATGTTTTATTTTATTTAAAATATAAAAACCATACTTAGCTTACCAGGTACAAAAAGAGCCAGGTTTGGCCTCCCGGGCTCTAATTTGCCCATCCCTCAACTTTAAAGCATACCTGTCACAGTATCTTTGTCTGTCTTCATCACAGAATTAGATCAACACCTAGTGAATCTAATCAATTTCTAAGTAATCAACCATAAAAATTGGGGAGGATCCTAAATGGACTGTATTGTGTTTAACTCAATGGTTGGCAACACAAAGCCACATTGAAGCGGGAAAAAATGCAATTAACTGTGTGGATAATTCATGGCCCCAAACCCATTTTTATTTGAAATATTTAGATAATTAGATCAAAAGGGGGATTTTCTTTGTCTGGAATTATCTGGATGATTGTATATACATTCTTCGTAGTAAGACTAAAAGTAATTATCTTGTCATAGCATATGATGTTAAAATTAGAAGGTCCTCAGTGATCATCCAGTCCAACCTGCAGATAGAATTATACTTAAACCACCCACAAAGTTTATCACCAATATTCTTATGTCCGTCCCCTCTGGGTATGTCCTCCGATGATATAGATCATGACCTACTCATGCCAAATACTCTATTCTTGTCTTCCTATAAATTCACCATGGAAGAGACACCCAGCATTTGAGGAACTTCCCTCACATTTATAAGGATGCAAGAGGAGCAAAAGTTCTATCCATTAATTATTACTCAATCTCACCATCTATGTAACTGGCATATCTCTTCCAGTCATACGTCACTGCTATTATTTTCTATGTCATTTCTCCTGTATAATTCTTCACCAGTTATAGGCTATGACCTACTCATGCCTATCATGTGTCTTTCCATTGATTTTTAGATGACCCAAGACTTCAATTCTTTAGAATCTGTAATATTCTGACCTTTGCAATTGCATAGTATTAGCCACCGAAAGGATATTGGTGTATCAAAAAGACAGGCCATTGTTTGAGAATTATGGGGACATTTAAAAGAATTTCACCAGGACTTTGGTATCATGTAGCCAACAAGGTAAAGAACCAGAAACTTTCCTTCAGAGGTTGCTATGCAAAGCAGTAGAGTGCTGGACCAGGAATACCTTAGTTCAAATCTGACTTCAGACAATTGCTGGCTGTTGACCCTAATTTCTTCATCTGTAAATAGAGATAATAAGAGAACCTACATGTCATGGTTGCCATAAGGATGAAATAATATATTTGTAAAGCACCTAGCACAGAGCCTGGCATATGTTAGGTGCTTAATAAATGATTGTATCCTTCCTTTCCTTACTTCTTTCCACTCCTCACTAATAATCATTCCTTATTCACTCTCAACCTCCCATACCCCAAACAAAAAGAGTAAATATGTTCCAGAAGTAGAACAATTAGAAATGAATATACAGGCTGAGGAAAAGAAAGCAAGAAAAACAACACGATAATAGGCTAATGAATTAATGATAGAGAATACTAATCTGTAATTCATGCACACAGAACCATTTTTCCCTAGTATTGTCTATGGTCAGACAGGGTTTTCAAACGGCTGATTCTGAAATGAGGCCCCTATCAGCAACCACTTATTTCCTGTGTTAAATATAATTGATTTTACTTTTATGTGTGATGGTATTTTGTGCTAAACCAGAATGGTACATTCTTATATTGGTCTACGAGATATTAGAAAGCTTCTGTGCAGTCTGTAAGTCATTGACCTCTGTCCTTTCTTATAACTGATCCGTCTTTTCCAACATATTTCTGACTATCGTTAACCATACCCAACCTTGTACTGAATTCCCAAATATCAAAGTATTTGTTGTTTTATTTTGGACAGTCTTACTGAACTCTTCATAAAATTGATCTGCTTCTTCATTCTCTATAAGAGATTTTGGAAAATAAGCTACAATTATTTTCATGGGAGTCCTTTTAAAGCAAATATTTACTGTAAGCACATTAGCAAAAGATGACCAAATATGCCATAAAATGATATCATTGGTTGCCTTTTAGCACACAATAGAAACAATTGCTCCAAATTCCTTATTTGCCTCTGCAAATAGCATCTTTATGCCAACCTTCCATCGGGCTACAACTTCCTTTTTAGCTTCTGGTCTTATTTGTAATGAAAATGCTAAAATTGATATGATTCAGTTATATTTGCTTCTTGGTCATTGGACAAAGGTCTTTCAATTAGATATCAATAGCAAAGTTAATTTCTATAGATGTTCTAAAACCCATGTGGTTCTTAGCACCCTGTACCCCTGTTTCCATCACCCTGTCACTGGGTCTGCAGAAATGGAAAGGAGTTCTGTAGGACTGAGGGCCATTTTGTGTCATTCCTTGTGTTAGGGCTGTTTTTCTAAAAATAAAAACAGTCTGTTCCCAGGATGATTCTCAAAGCCTTTCTAACACTGGAGAAAATGACCAAGACCATGGTTTTTGGAATAAATTTAAATAAACAAGATCACCTTTATTCAATGACAAAACATCAGAATAAGACTTTGTCGAGGAAAGGATAACTTATCCATCCTTAACCACTATATTTAGACTCCCAAAGTAAAGGGAAGCTCTGGGGAAATTATCTGGATAGTGTGAGAAGAAAACAAAAACATTTTCTTAAGTTATGTGTCTTATATACATATAAGTAGGGGCTATTTGTTGTTTCTGGAAAGATAGTACTTCTAATTCTCCTATGCATATGACTGTTAGAAATAATCTCTAGAGAAGGTTTTTGTTTTGTTTTTTTACAAATTGTTTGGTGCAGCAACCCTAATGCCTTGGAAGTCCTAGGATAAAGCCCTTCTTCCATACACACCCACACACACAACACAATACACACACCACAATACCACACACACACACACACATTTGTTTCTATCATATAAATAAATGTGAATCAATAATGAGGTTATTTTCTTTGGAAGAGGAAGAACCAAAATAAGTCAGAAAATTTGGTTTTCTAGATTTGGCCCCCTTTCCTCACCCCTTCCCTAACCACAGGCTATCACTTTTTTCTAGACATACTTACTGAAAGGGAACAAAAAGGAAAGGGAATGGAAGGGAATAAACATTTAAATAGTGGCTACTGTGTGCCAGGCACTGTGCTAAACACTTTTGCAAATATCCCATTTGATCCTCACAATACTTTGAGGTAGGTACTATCATTATCCCTCATACAACAACAACAACAACAACTACTACTACTACTGCTGCTGCTGCTGCTGCTGCTACTACTACTACCACCACTACCACTACTACTACTACTACCACTACTACTACTACCCCGTAATATCATTTACTGTTATACCCTTACCAGCCATTTCTAGAAGTTTTTTTTTTGCTTACCATCAGCCAATCAGGGCAATGAGGCAATTTCCTCACCCTCCTAGAATCTAAGCAACAAGACTAAGTGCTTAATTGAGAGTCTGATTTAATGATGTACCCAGGCTAGTGAACTACTTTTGACATGACTACCATGGACCTATTTTCATTCATATAATGGCTTAAAGACCACCACACCTGAGGATCTACTGATATTTCTGGCTATATCCCCTCTCTGTCAGTGTTTTGAAGGGTATCATTTGTATCTCCTAAACACTTTTAAAAATTGAGATGGGAGGGTGCAGGGGTAGTGAAAGGAAGTTGCCTTAATGTCCTTCTCCTGTTGTTCTGGCCTCTCTCTTAGGCTTATGGGTGTCTCCACTTAAGCCATCTAGTCTCTCCCAAAATGCACTAAATAAAGCCCTATTACTTTGTATTGAATGGATGATCTAATTCTTCAAAGACCCACTTTAAGTTTTAGGGCAGTATCTTTTTTAATCAGAATTAAACAACTGAGGCAATTCTACACATAATTCAAAAGAATTTTTTTTCCTGAAAATTCTAGATAATGAGGCAAAAGCATCTTACCCTAATTATCTGGATAATTGCTTATTTTCTATTTCACTTTTCGAGTTTAGACTTGTCCTAATTGAACAAAAGGAAAGGTAAAAGAGAAAGAATTTTGAGCTAAGAAACAAGATTTAAGAGATTTAAAAGTGTTATTAGTGAAATACTGCAATCCCCAAAGACCTAAATCTTTTCAGAATCTGCACTTCTTATTCCTTTCCACCAAACAAACCTAACATTATTTTATTGCTTCAGCTGCTTAATAATAATAATAAAAATAAAAATGATAATAATAATAATGATCCTTCCTTAACTTTTAAATGTCAAATACGTGTCTTAAAGTTGGCATCCCAAAGCTAAGCAAAAACTTAGCAATTAATTAGTGAATTTGTATACGATTGATGAGTAGGGATTGGAGCAATGACTATATATCCATGATTACATTGATAGAGCAAATTCCAAAACTGTCTTTAACCATCCAGATACCACCTTTTCAGAATCTTACAGTCTTAAGAGAGTTGCCTAGAACACTGAGATGTTAAATGTCTTGTCAGAGTCATATAATATGTGTCAGAGGTGTGACACCTTGATAGCTATCGTGAAAAATTCAAAACAAAACAATTCATAGAACCATAAATGTTGTGCTGTAAGAGACTTTAAAGATTATCTGATTCAATAGTTCCTAACATTTTTGAGAATAGGGACCCTCCCTTAGGATTACAGTCATACATACATACTTATGTAATCATTCATTCATTCTGAAACAAAAGGTGACAAAAAGCTAATATGAATTCAGTGAAGTCTTTAAGCAAATTTGCATTCCATTAACCACAACAACCTCTCCACATGTATGAGAAAGAATAGTTAGATATTTGATATGTATTATGGTAGGAGCAACACCTTGGGGTCCTTGGTGCCAAGGCTAGGCTAACTTTTCCTAAGGCTTTATCCCATGCACTCTAGGCTAGGTGTTGTTTTGTTTGATTTTGTTTTGTTATTGATTGACCCAGAGAAATAAGGCTGAAAACATCTTGGTGACAAAAGTGCACAAGTCAGGCCAGGAGGAGTCAGGAGCTCCTGCCTCAGATATTGGGGATAGGGGTGGTTATAGACTATGGCAAATGTAGAGGATGAGAAGTGTTCTTCCCAAATGAATCAATGAATGTATCTTTGTTGAATATTGCATCCTTCCGCTGCTATGATTAAGCAAATTTTCTTTTATTAGCTACAAGTGTCTCTTTTCATTTTCATTCTGAACCTGAACCGCCAGACCAGTCTGAGTCAAGGCTGACTTACAACACAAATTATTTATTCAATTAACAGAAAATCTGTTTTCTTAACTCTTAATTATCTTGTGATATTCTGCATATTTTGTTGGTACTAACTAAAGCTTAAAATAGTACTGGGTTTACATACGGATTAATAGAATATTTGTAATAGTTTCCACAGTGCCGTGGAACATAGGTTGGGAACCATTTAATAATCTAATCACCTTATTTCACTAATGAAGAAACTAAAGCCCAGAGAAAAGCACAAGCATTTTAAACTTAAAGTTACATAAATACCAAGATTCAGAGGCAGGATTTTAATCAAGTCCTCTGATTTCAACCTCAGTGCTGATTTGATTGAGTCGCTATACTTAGGTCATAGTTTAACCACTTCCAGAATTCACTATTGTGATAAATCTCTGCTTCATTATACAGCATGCAATTTTAACTACACAGAAAGAATGTTTTGATTTAGCTTTTGTAGTAGGATATTTTCCCTCAAATTAAAAAAAGATATAGTATAGAAATTGAATCATTTGAATTTGCAGATCACTATACTATTGAATAGATAGTGTGCTATTGGGGAGAGATCAATGAATTGGTATCATAGGAGCTCTGTCCCAATGCTGGTCCTACACATATCAGCTTTTTGTGATATTGGAAAAGTTACTTCCTTTTTCAGGGCCCCACTTTTCTTACATGCAAAATGAAGAATTTAAAATACTCGATTATCTCTAAGGTTCCCATGTACCTTATATCCTTCCCATGTTTAATGCTGTTTATCACCAAAGTTTGTTTGGTTTTCTAAACAATATTAGCATGAGTCAATTCTAAGGGAGTTTAGCTGTTTTTAATTCCCAGAAAACACATTTGGGATTAAGTTAATCTACATTTCAAAAAACTATTCAATTCAACATTATTTATTAAGGGTCTACTATTTGAAAGGCAGAGAGGCAGAATGGCAATCATACCTGACAGCAACAGGAAGTTACATAGAGTGATAGAAATGGAAAATAGATTGCAAGGGTGTAAGTTAGAACTGGGTAATGAAGAAATACAAATAGTAGGTAGAGACCTGAGCAATCAAGGTTAAAATCATCCCTTAGACACAAACTGAGTAGCTATGAGAAAATCAATTTACCTCTCAGGGCCTCAGGTAACTTTCTAAATCTGAAAGGTAGTCGATAAGCATTTATTAAGCACCTAGTATGTGTGAGACACTATGTTAAGTTCTAGCAATATAAAAGCAAAGATAGTCCCTGATCTCAAAGAACTCACAGTCTAGTGGGAGACAAGATGCAAACCATTACGTACGAAAAAGCTATATACCAGATAAATTTGAAATAATCAACAGAGGGAAGTCATTAAAATTAAGGGAAGGCTTTTGGCAGAAAATTGGGATCTTAGGACTTGAAGGAAACAAGGGAAACAAAGAGACAAAGATGAAAAAGGAGAGCATTCCAGGCATTGGGAACAGCCAGTAAAAATTAGCAGAGTCAGGAAATGAGTGTCTTGTTTGAGGAATAGCAAGGAAGCCAGTGTCACCTGAGAAAAAGAGTACAAAGTATATAAGGAGTAAGAAGATTGGAAAGTTGGGAGCATGCAGGTTATTAAGGGCTACAAATATTAGACTTGTTACCAATCTCAAGTGATAGAAGGAATTTCCACACTAGAATTTTCTTGCACACCTGAAATCATAGGTCTAGAGCTACTTTCCATCCTGAAAAAAACAGTCCTAGGTATTATGCTAGGCATTGGAGTGAGTTGATCAATAAACCTTTATTAAGTGCCTACAATGTTCCAGGTACTGTGTTGAGGATACAAAGAGAGGTAAAAGACAATCCTTGTTCATGAGGAACTCACAGTCTAATGGGGGAGACAACATACAAACAATTATGTACAAATATGTGTATATGTGTATGTATATATACATATAATGTAAACTAGAGATAGTTAATAGAGTAAAAGCATTAGCATTAAGGAGGATTGAAAGACTTCTTGCTGAAGTTGAGATTTTCAGCTGAGACTTGAAGTAAACCAGTGAAACAAAGAGGCAGAGATGAGGGAAGAGAGAATTCTAGGCATGAGGCAGTCAGTAAAATTTCTCTGATTCTAGCAACACAGTGTCTTATTCAAGGAAAAGAAAGGAGACTGGTATCTTTAGATAACAGAGTAAATGGAAGAGACCAAGGTGTAAGAAGACTGGAAAGTGGGGATGGAGAATAAGGTTATGAGTTTTGAAAGCCAAAGTGTCCTGGAGGTGAGAGGAGCCATTAAAACCTGTTGAGTGTGGAGTAGAGGGGTATAGTCAGACCTACACTTTAGGAAAATCTCATTGACAGCTGAATAAAGGATGGACTGGAGTAGTGAGAGATTTGTGCCAGGCAGACCAACAGACAGGGCATTGAGACAGTCTAGGCATGTTATCATAAGAAGGACAGAAAGAGGAGTATGCAAGAAATGTTATGAAGGTAAAATCAAAGGCCTTGAAAGAGAGAGAGAGAGAGAAAGAGAGAGAGAGAGAGAGAGAGAGAGAGAGAGAGAGAGAGAGAGAGAGAGAGTAAGGAGTCAAGGATGATACCTAGGTTTGAAATCTAGATGACTGGGATGATGGTAGCCCATGTGAGAATAATAGAGAAATTTGGAAGTAGAGTGTTTAGGAGAGTGATCCTGAAATCAGTTTTGAATTTGTTGAGTTTAAGATGTCTATATACAGCACTTCTTAAACTGTGGGTCACTACCCCTTGTGGGATAGCAAAAAGTTTGGCAACTGCAAAAGATTTCTGAATGCACATGGACCAAAAATTAATTAAAAATCAAATGCATAATGAATCGGACATGTTTCTGGAAGCACTTGCATCAGCAACTTCACTGCAGCCTTCTTTCTGAACACAAAGCATGTGCACTTTGTACTGCGTGTGTCCTCAGGCCATGCAATGCCAAGGAACCCTACCAATACTCAAAAAGGGGTCATGAGTGGAAAAGGTTCAAGATGCCCTGGTCTATAGGACTTTCAGTTTGAGATATTTAATAGTCTGGAGATCTGAGACTGGAGGTCAGTGAAGAGGTTAAAGCTGGATAAGTAGATTTGTGAGTCATCAGCATAGAGATTATGATATAATCCAGGAGAGCTAATGAGATCACCAATAGTATAGAGGTAGAAGAGAAGGTGGCCCAGGATAGAGCACAAAGGCTCTACAGATGCAGAGACAAAACAGATAGATAGACGAGAGATGAATAATCAAATGACCAAATAAATATATCCTAAATAAATGAAAGAATAAACAGACAGACAGTCAGACAGACAGACAGACAGACAGACAGATACATAGATACATAGAGACATAGAGACATAGATACATAGATACATAGAACCTTGACTTCAAGTAGCTTCCATTCTGCTAAATATTTCATAATTCACCTTAACATTATGGTAGCCTCATTGTTGAACAGCAACTTTCTAGCAGTTTTGCAAGATTTCCAGTCCAGTGACTGCCTTCCCAAAAGAAATTTCTCCTCAACACAGACTAATTTTCCCTGATTCAATCATGGTTACAGACAAGGGAAGGTCCCTTCAATATCGTTGGTACCACTTTGGAATCTACTCATTTAAAGTCATTATTAAGAGACTGTTTAGATGCAGTCCTTGAATG
Organism: Trichosurus vulpecula; assembly: GCF_011100635.1. Taxonomy (NCBI): domain Eukaryota; kingdom Metazoa; phylum Chordata; class Mammalia; order Diprotodontia; family Phalangeridae; genus Trichosurus; species Trichosurus vulpecula. Next base: position 414,171,808 of record NC_050573.1, on the reverse strand, counting down.
CCTGATTGAGCTATGAATTAGGGATAATAAATAGCAGCTCCTTCATCATCTAACCAGCCTGCAATCTCATCTCATGCCTTTGGGGATAGTGCATTCAAACTGGATTGATGGTATTGGAGCCACCTTGTCAAATAAATGAATGTCTGAGTGAAGAAGGAAATGAAGCTAATAACTATGCATTAGTGTACATGTAAGGAGAACTTTGCTTAAGGTGACATGTTTATAATGCTATATGCTACATATAAATCTTTGTTCCATACATCACTTAGGGTGTTGTAATTCTTTTTTTAAAACAATTTTCCCAAAAGCTCTGCCACTGATTTTAGGCTCCTTTCAAGCTTTGAAATCATAGCATCTTGTCATTCTCCAACAATATTTTTTCCACTCTTTCTGAGCTGTAAATTTTTATTGAGAGCTCACAGAATGGAAAGTATTGAGCTACACGGTGTGAATATTTTTCTGAGTTCAAGATGTGTGGTAACCTTGCACTCCTTAGAGTAAAACCTTTACCTGCACTATCAAGCACAATACTTAAATTTTAAAGGCCCTATCCTTTTTTGACTCCCGAAGGATGTTAAGGATTAAAGTTCCAGTATTTATTTCCTCTCTCTCCAGCATCTTTATTTTCTTCCTCGTCAATATCTTCTTCTCCATGGCTCTCAAGTATGCATTGCTATCCACTAGCTTAATTTATTTTTAAAGTATTTAGCTTGTTCTTGCTGTCATGATATTTCTCTTTATCATCTCATAGTCAAACTCTTATGGTCTTACCCACTGCCTCCATTTTTCCCCCTCACTCTCTATTTATTCTCCTCCAGTCTGATTTCTAACCACATCACTCTATCACAACATCTTTAAAATTCGTTGATGAGCTATTCATTACCAAATGGAGTGTTCTTTTCCTTTTCCTTATTATCCATGCATTTGACTGTTGAACACATGCCTCCTTTTTGAATCTCTCTTCTAGTGGCTTGAGTGATGCTACATCCCCACCTTGACTTTTCTCCTATCCATCTGATAGCATCTGTTTTAATGGGTCTTCATCCCTCCACACCCACCAACTCCAAATGTTTCTGTAACTTTGACTCATGTCTATGATAAAGAGTTATTTTTAAAGGACATGAATTTATAATAATTCTGTACTTGGAAGAGTAGTTATGAAATGACTCATGATTATGCCCCTAGTTAAAGATCAAAACTCCCCCACAATATCCTAATACTACAAACAAAGGGACACTTGGCAACATTAAGGACAGGGTCAACCACAGGTTTTTATGAAAAATAATACTAAATCTAGTAAATGTGGTCTTAAAAATCATAAATTTAAGAAAAACAAGAGCAGAGGTAAGCCTGGATCAGGAACCTAACTTGGCTCCTTGTTTCTCTCGGGAGAGCTCTCAGAATAAAACACAGTCATAAACATAATGCCCAGCATTTAGATAGATATCATTTCTCATGGTCTTAAAGAAGATTTCAGATATGCTAAATACAGGCAGATGCCCCAATTGTCCCATGGCCACTGGACAATCACTTGCATCTTCTTTCTTCTCTATATATCATCATCAAATCACTGAAATGGGTAGTCAGAGCCAAGATGGAAGAGTAGAGGAAGCCGTACAACTTTAAAATAATGCCTCAAATAAAATTCTAGAATGTCAGAACCAGTAAAAGGTCACAGAGGAATATTTTTCCATGCTAAAACAACTTAGGAGGTCAGAAGGAGAGATCTGTGACATTAAGGTAGAAACTTGTCCAAAGTCTTCATAGAGACAAAACCATCTTGGAGCCTTAGATACAACAAGTGCAGCAACAGGAGCTTGTGATGCTCTCAAGCCAGAGACAGTAAGAGGATTGGACAACTGGTCAGAAAGATTATAAGGAACCCCTTTGCTAGCATTGGATATAGGACTGGGAACTGTTTGGCAACTCCATTGTCAATACCCATAATTAGGTCAAGTTCCAGACAAAAAGTGGTGCTTTTCTCACAAGAGAACAAGGGCTTTGAGGAACAGTATTAATTTCTTCACAAGGGAGAAGGATCCCTGAGGAGCTTTAGTAATTTCATCATGAGAGAGCAGATAGCCTTCCTAATGAAGAATAAGAGCACAGATCAGTATAGCAATGACAACATTTCTATTTGGATCACACCAATTTGAAAGCAACAAAAATTTCCAAACCCTCGGAATGAATTCTGAAAATATCAGCCCCAAAAGTCTAAAGCTTGCGACAGTGTTCCCCTACCAGATTCCCAGAGGAACAGAGTCAAACTTTTACATAAAGTTCAGAGTCAAGAAATAGAATGAAAAAAATGAGCTAATAACAAGAAAAGAAATTGACCATAAAATTCTTCAGTGGTGACAGGAAAGATCAAGACAAAAATTCAAAAACATCTGCAAGCAAAGCATAAAAATGCAAATTGCAGAAGCACAGCAAGAACTGGAAGAGTTAAAAATGATCTTTAAAATCAAATAAGTGATAGAAGAAAAATTGGCTGAAAAGATGAGAGAAATGCAAGAAAATTATGAAAATACAATTAACAGCTTGGTAAAAAGGCATAAAAATACTAAAGAAAATGACACCTCAAATGGCAGAACTGTCCAAATGTACACAGAGAAGAAAATACGAAGAAAATTCATAGAAGAAAATAATTCATTAAAATTAGAATTTGAGAAGTGGAAACTAATGATTCCATGAGACACCACAACACCTTAAGCAAACTCAAGAAATATCTCATCAGAATAACAACTGGTCTATGAAAGAGACTGAGGAAAATAATTTAAGAATTATTGGAATACCTGAAAGCCATGATCAAAGAAAGAGCCTATATATCATGCTTCAAGACATTATGAAGGAAAATTGAAATGAAATCATAGAATCAAGGAATAAAATAGAAATTGAAAGAATCCAACAAACAGGTGGATTCAGAAGTGAATTCAACTAAACATTTAAAGAACAATTATTTCCAATACTACGTAAGCTATTTGGAAAACAGGCAAAGAAAGAGTTTTATCAAATTCCTTTTATGACATAAATATAATGGTGATTCCTAAATCAGGAAGAGCAAAAAACAGAGAAAGAAAAGCATAGACCCGTTTCCCTAATGAGTATTAGTGCAAAACTTTTAAATACAATGTTCTCAATGATATTACAGCAATATATCATAAAGATTATACACTATGAGCAGGTAGGATTTATACCAGGAGTGCAGGGCTCATTCAGTATTAGGAAAACTATAAGCATAATTGTCTATACCAATAACAAAAACAACAAAAATCATATGATTATCTCAATAGATGCATAAAAATCACTTAACCAAATAGAACTCTCATTCTTATTAAAAATGCTAGAAAGCAATGAGGAAATAACAGTATCATTCATTGCAGATGATATGATGATATAAGAGATACAAAAGAATCAACTGAAAACTAATTGAAATAATTATCAAGTTTAGCAAAGTTGCAAGATATAAGCTAAAACTACATAAATCATGAATATGTTTATATTACCAATAAAACCTGGCAGGAAGAGATAGAAATTCCATATAAGGCAACTGCAGACAATATAAAATACTTGGGAGTCCACCGGCCAAGGCAAATTCAAGAACTATATGAACATAATTACAAGACATTTCATACAAATAAAGTCAGATCTAAATGATAGAAGAGTTATTGATTGCTAATGAGTAGGCTGAGTCAACATAACAAAAATGAAAATTCTTCCTAATTTAACTTATTTGTTTAGCAATCTATCTACCAAAGAATTACTTGATAGAGCAAGAAAAAAATGCCAATTCACCTAGAAAAACAAAAGACCAATAATATGAAAGGAATCAATGAAAATAAAATGTGACAGAGGGTGGCATAGCAATATCAGATTTCAGGCTAGATTATAATGCAGTCATCATCAAAACACTTTGGTATTGCCTAAGAAATAGAGTTGTATAAGTAATGTGGAAATATGTTTAATATGATTGTGCATGTATAGTCTATATCACATTGCTTGTCATCTTGGGGAGAGGGGAGGGGGAGGAGGAAGGGAGAAAAAATTGGAACTCGACATCTTATAAAAGTAAATGTTGAAAACTAAAAACATAAATAAAATAAAAAATGTTTCAAAAAATGATGAGCAGGATGCTCTCAGAAAAAAACCTGGAAAGTCTTACAGGAATCGACACAAAGTAAAGTGAACAGAAACAAAAGAACAATGTACACACTAGCAGCAATATTGTATAATGATCTACTATGAATAACTCAGCTATTTTCAGCAATACAATGATCCAAGACAGTTCTGTAGGACTTATGATGAAAAGTGCTGTCCATCTCCAGAGAAAGAACAAGTAGAGCCTGAAAGCAGATCAAAGATACTTTATCTTTATTTTTCTTGGGTTTTTTTGTCTGTGTTTTCTTTCAAAGTATGACTTCCATGGAAATGTGGTTTTTTTTCCTCTTTTTTTGGGGGGGGGGGGGCGGGGATTAATTTATTTATTTTTAGTTTTCAACATTCATTTCCACAAGATTTTGAGTTACAAATTTTCTCCCTATCTCTACCTCCCACACCCCAAGATGGCATGTATTCTGATTGTCTCTTTCCCCAGTCTGCCTTCCCTTCTATCACCCCACTCCCATCCCCCTATAATCCCTTTTCCCTTTACTTTCTTGCAGGGCCAAGTAGATTTCTATGTCCCATTGCCTGTATGTCTTATTTCCCAGTTGCATGTAAAAACAATTTTTTAACCTTTGTTTTTAGAACTTTGAATTCCAAATTCTCTCCCTTCTTCCCTCCCCACCCACCCCCTCCTTGAGAAGGCAAGAAATTCAATATAGGTTATACATGTATCATTATGCAAAACACGTCCATAATACTCATGTTGTGAAAGACTAACTATATTTCCCTCCATCCTATCCCATCCTCCATTTATTCAGTTTTCTCATTTGACCCTGTCCCTTTTCAAAAAATGTTTGCTTTTGACTACCCTCTCTCCCAATCTGCCTTACTTCTATCATCCAACCACTATCCCCTTCCCCCCTACTTTCTTATAAGGTAAGATACCCAAATGAGTGTGTATGTTATTCCCTCCTTAAGCCTAATCCGATGAGAGTAAGGTTCACTCATTCCCTTTCACCTATCCCCTCTTCCCTTCTATTCTAACAGCTTTTTCTTGCCTCTTTTATGTGAGATAATTTACCCCATTCTATCTCTCCCTTTCTCCTTCTCTCAATATATTCCTCTCTCACCCCTTAATTTTATTTTTTTATGTCATCCCTTCATATTCAACTCACCCTGTGCCCTCTGTTTATATATGTAGGAGTGTAAACAATTCAACTTTAGTAACTCCCTTATGATTTGTTTTTTCCTATTTACTTTCTCATGCCTTTCTTAATTCTTGTATTTGGAAGTCAAATTTTCTATTCAGCTCTGGTCTTTTCATCAAGAATGCTGGAAAGTCTTCTATTTCATTGAAAATCCATTTCTTGCCCTGAAGGATTATACTCAGTTTTGTGGGTAGGCGATTCATGGTTTTAATCCTGGCTCCTTTTTCCTCTGGAATATCATGTTCCAAGCCCTTCAAACCCTTAATGTAGAAGCTGCTAGATCTCATGTTATCCTGATTGTGTTTCCATGATACTCAAATTGTTTCTTTCTGACTGCTTGCAATATTTTGTCTTTGACCTGGGAACTCTGGAATTTGGCTACAATATTTCTAGGAGTTTTCCTTTTTGGATCTTTTTCAGGAGGCAATTGGTGGTTTCTTTCCATTTCTATTTTACCCTCTGGTTCCAGACCATCAGGACAGTTTTCCTTGATGATTTCTTGAAAAATTGTATCTAGGCTCTTTTTTGATCTTGGCTTTCAGGTAGTCCAATAATTTTTAAATTATCTCTCCTCTATCTATTTTCCAGGTCAATGATTCTTTCAGTGAGACATTTTGCAATGTCTTCTATTTTTCATTCCTTTGGTTCTGTTTTATGATTTCTTGATTTCTCATAAAGTCATTAGCTTCCATTTTCTCCATTCCAATTTTTAAGGAATTATTTTCTTCAGTGATTTTTGTCACCTACTTTTCCATTTGGCCAATTCTGCTTTTTAAGGCATTCTTCTCCTCATTGGCTTTTTGGACCACTTTTACCACTTGGGTTAGTCTATTTTCTTTTAAATTTATTTAATATTTTAGTTTTCAGCATTGATTTTCACAAAAGTTTGAATTACAAATTTTCTCCACATTTCTACCCTCCCCCCCACTCCAAGATGGCATATATTCTGATTGCCTCATTCCCCAGTCAGCCCTCCATTCTGTCAACCCACTCACCCCCCCATCCCCTTCTCCCTTACTTTCTTGTATGAGAGGATAGCTTGCTATGCCCCATTACCTGTATATCTTATTTCCTAGTTCCATGCAAAAACTTTTTTTTGAACATCTGCTTTTAAAACTTTGAGTTCCAAATTCTATCCCCTCTTCCCTCCCCACCCACCCTCCCTAAGAAGGCAAGCAATTCAACATAGGCCACATGCATATCATTATGTAAAACCCTTCCACAATACTCATGTTGTGAAAGACTAACAATATTTTGCTCCTTCCTATCCTATCCCCCTTTATCCAATTTTCTCCCTTGACCCTATCCCTTTTCAAAAGTGTTTGTTTTTGATTACCTCCTCCCCCCATCTGCCCTCCCTTCTATCATCCCTCCTTTTTTATCTCCTTCCTCCTTCTTTCCTGTGGGGTAAGATACCCAATTGAGTGTATATGTTATTCCCTCCTCAGGTCAAATCCAATGAGAGCAAGATTCACTCATTCTCCCTCACCTGCCACCTCTTCCCTTCCAAAAGAAATGCTTTTTCTTGCCACTTTTATGTGAGGTAATTTGTCCCATTCTATATCTCCCTTTCTCAATATATTCCTCTCTCATCCCTTAATTTGATTTTCTTTGTTTAGGTATCATATCTTCATATTTAACTCACCCTATGCCCACTGTCTAGACATATATATATATATACATATATATATATATATGTATGTATGTATGTATGTATGTATGTATGTATGTATGTATGCATGTATGTATGTATATATGTATATTCCCTTCAGCTACCCTAATACTGAGGTCTCATGAATTATACCCATCATCTTTCCATGTAGAAATGTAAACAAAACAGTTCAACTTTAGTAAGTCCCTTGTGATTTCTCTTTCTTGTTTACCTTTTCATGCTTCTCTTGATTCTTGTGTTTGAAAGTCAAATATTCCATTCAACTCAGGTCTTTTCATGGAGAAAGCTTGAAAGTCCTCTATTTTATTGAAAATCCATATTTTGCCTTGGAGCATGATACTCAGTTTTGCTGGGTAGGTGATTCTTAGTTTTTATCTCAGCTCCATTGACCTCTGGAATATCATATTCCAATGTAGAAGTTCCTAGATCTTGTGTTATCCTGATTGTGTTTCCACAATACTCAATTTTTTTCTTTCTGGCTGCTTGCAGTATTTTCTCCTTGATCTGGGAACTCTGGAATCTGGCAACAATACAAACACCACAAAACAGGACTGTGACCCAGATCCAAGCAGGGCAAAGCAAGAGAATCCTGCCTCAGCACCAGCAAAGAACAAATTGTGGTATATAGTTGTGATAGAATACTATTGTGGTATTAGATATGAAGAGTGGGGTAGTATCAGAAAAACCTGGGACACTTATGTGAACTGATGCAAAGTAAAATGAGCAGAACCAGAAGAACATTTTAAACAGTAATAACAATATTGTAATGATGATCAACCATTAAAGACTTAGGTACTCTGATCAAGATAATGATCCACAATAATTTCACAGGACCCATGGGGAAAAATGTTATCCACCTCCAGAGGGAAACCTGAGATTGAAGCATACTTTTTTTTTTTACTTTACTTTTTTTTTGCAACATGGCTAATGTAGAGAAATATGATTTGTATGACTTCACATGTCTACATGATATCATATTTCTTACCTTCTCAATGAATGGGGGAGGGGTAGAGAGAGCACTTGTAATTCAAAATTTAATTAAAATTTTATAAGTAAATGTTTAAAAGATAGAAAAAAAAGAATCAGTGGCCTCTTGTAGTCAGAAAGCATGAACCTCCACGCCCCACCCCCAAAGGGGTCCATATCTTCTTAGTTTCCTTTCTGCCCAACCTATGTAAAATAAAAAAATCTTGGGTGAATTTGTGGCCAGGAAACCCCTTGCCAAAAATTACTATATTTACAAAAACCCTATATTTGACCCTTTGCTCCTCTCCATTTAAAATCCTCACTAAAGACATATTTGATTTTCATTTCAGCAACTATAACACAACAAAAGAACCATGAATGGACTCTTTTATGCTAATTTACAAATTGACATCTCTAGTCTACTTCTTTCCCCTAATGCCCATTTTCATATCTCCAAAACATCTCACGAAATTTCCATTTTGATATCTCACTGCCAACTCAAGAACATGTCCCAAACATGACTTCTTTATCTCTTTAATGACACTACTATTTTCCCAGTAATTCATATTTTAAATTTTGAAGTCATTCCAATATCATCCATTTTCATTGCAGAGGGAAATTATCTGATAAGATGTAGTATGGTTGCAATGGAAAGAGTACTGATGCAGAAGGTTCAAATCTTGGATCTGGAAACAAATATCTTTGTGATTGTAGGCAAGTTATTTAATTTCCCTAAATAGGAACAAGTTTATTTATATAATTAGGTTTCGGAGTCAATGGACTATGGTTTGAATACTAACATTGACCTTTACTACCTATAAGAACTTGGGCAAGTCATTTAACCATTTGGTGCCTCAGTTTTCTCATCAATAACATTATGGTGAAGTAATGAAGGATCTCTCTATTCCGTTTAATCTCTAAATCCATGATTCTGAATTAAAGAAATTTATTTCAGGAATCAGACATTTCAAGATCCAAAAAAGCAGTGTTCAATTAACATCAATATGGAGAAAGTTACCTTATGAGGATATGCCCAGGGATCTATCCTGAGTTTCACCAATATGCATACATTGATATTTTTATTATGGAAATGATAGAACTGGGGAAATAGATGTTGGTTGTTTTATCAATGACAGTTGCATTAAAGATTTTAGGAGCACACTTTGGTACTTGTTTTAAAACAAAGAAGAAACCCCTAGAGAGTGGTCTCAAGGAAACCTCATGTCCACTTGGCCCAGTGGGCACCCACCCTCCCTACCAATGAGCCAAACCAAATACTGTTACACAAAGCCTACCTGAGCCATGGCTAGGCAAAATTTTCCACCACCAAAATAACTGGCTTCTCTGTTCACCAAAAGTCTCCTCTGGGTCCTCAAGCACCATCCATATGCCTAATAGAGATTTCTCAGAGCCCTGTGTGACACTTCAGCCAGACAAGCCCAGCTGATTCCTTTGAGATTGATTGATGAGATCTTCCAGAAAATCGTTAACTTTCATCCACCTGCTCAGTTCTCCTGAAGGGTGCTAACCCATCTTCCAGTTTTGCTTTCACTCAGACTCCTCCAACTATCCCATTGAGCTGAACTCAATAAGGAACTCCAATCACTAAAAGCTCTGCTGGTCTGATGCCTCACCAAAGTCATCAAAGACAGTACTCAAGACTTGCTAATGAGTCTCATTTAGCTTCTTGCAAACTTAGGAGGTTTGTTTTATATGGCCTTTGAGGTTCTTTCTAGTATAAAATCAATAATCCTATGAACTTGGAAAGAAAGGAAAGAAGTGAGCTTTTATGAAATGTGTACTATATACTATGCTAAGTGCTTTGCAATATCATCTCATTTGATCCTCATAACAACCTTGAGGGATAGGTGCCATCATTCTCTCCATTTTATAATTGAGGAAACTGAGGCACAAAACCATTAAGTGACTTGTCCAGGGTCATACAACTATTAATTGTCTGAGGCCAGATTTGAATTCAGGTCTTCCTACCTTCAGGACCAGTGCCCCATCCACTGTGCCACCTAGCTTCATTGAACCTATGCACTCCACCCCACAGGTGCAATATGGCTGATGAACTGAATGATCATCAGACTGTGGAATCCAAAGGAGCCTTTACACTCTTTGACAAGATTAGAGATGGTAATATAAGAACAAAGGAAGTGGGGATCCTAATTAGGTCAAGTGGGCAGAAGCCTACATGAGTTGAATTACAGTTTATGATTAATGAAGTAGATTCTGGTAGTGATGACAAACTAATTTTCCAGAGTTTTAGACAATGACAAGAAAAATGAAAGATACAGTGAAGGAATCAGGAAAGCATTCCAGTAGTTGGTGTATTAGTTGTATGTAGTTGTATTAGTACAGTAGCGCTTAACCATGTGAAGACAAAACCTGGAAAGAAGGAACCAAAGAGGTGAAGGAAATGATTAGATAAATGATTACATAAATGATGACAGCAAGGCGAAGACATGGTACAGAATGTGGAGCTTCTCATATAAAACTATTTATTTGTTTTTTCTTTATAACTTGTAAAAGTTTGCTTTCCTCCCAACTACTATCAAAAGGATATGTGCGTGTATTATAAATTAACAGAGTAAGCAGCCATCATTGGAGAGAGCTGGAAGCATGTACTTAATTTCTAAATTGAATTCTAAAGTTGAATTAAAGTTAATTCAAGATGGTGGAAAGGATATAAGAGTAGTAGATCCAAGATGAAGGGAACTTTGCAGCAACGAAACAGGGATTGCACAAGGTGCAATTTGAAGAGTAGCCAGACTTTACGAATGGTTTGAATAAGGATGGGAAGTACAGAGAAGGGAAGGGGATATATATGAGAAATGTTTTGAAGGAAGAATCAATAGATTAGATATGGAGGTGGAGTTGGTGGCAGAGAATAAGATATTAAGAATGATACCTAGAGAAAGCTACAGAACTTGAATAGTATGTAGGGCATCACATCTGGATGGCAAAGATTAGGAAAATAATAGAGCTTGGAATTTGGATCTGGAAAACCTGGATCTGAATTGTATCCCTTATCAGCAGTCCCTTTGTGACTTCAGACAAGTCACTTAACTTCTCTTGGGCTCAGTTTCCATAACTTTTGAATTGACATGAAAGGTTTTTCCTGTCCCATCCAACAGTAAATCCTATGGTGCTCTGAAAGCCAGAGACCTAGATTATACTTGTTGGACAGTGGTTTTTCAGTTTGCCACACAAAAGCAAAGGAACATTCTATCATATAATAGAATCAGAATTGGAATTGACCATAGAGGTTATCTAATCCACCCATCCTGGTTCCTTACCAGGAAAGTTTGGGTCTGAATTTGTAACATTGAAAATTTTTTTCTCAGTGACTTCTAAGGACACTTCAAACTCTGAGATTCTATGTTCTCTAATTTGATGATATTCTTGTAAGCTTCAATGTCCATGCATTTCTACTATAATTGAAATATATGAAGATAATGAATCAAGAGTACAATTTAAAATTTTGTGAAAAACCTTATTAGATTCCTGCATGTACCCCAAGATAAGCATGTCTTTTTACTCCCTCATGATTTTAGGACATTGGTAACCTAAGCCAATTGTATTTCTACTGTTTTCCAACATCTGAAATATGCTTAATAATTGTTTGGAATTGGCAGAACCCACAAAATAGCAGAGGGAAGCAGGGATCCAGCCCAGGACAGCCTGGATGATCGCTGGATGAGGTCTATCATGCACAGAGTGGAGGGCAGCGGCGCTCAGCATGGGAGGCATCAGGACCAGCCAGACCAGGAGTGGGCAGAACAGGCCCTAGCACCCTGAATCAGTGAGCTGTGGCAGTTACCAGAATTCTCAACCCACAAACACCAAAGACAACAGAGAAGGTTTGTGGGAAAAGCTGCAGGGGACAGAGTTTGCAGTTTGGCCACTGCCCCAGGGGCAGCGGGGGAGGTGCAGCTACAGAACTACAGCTGCAGTTACTTCCGGCCCCAGGCCCACGTGGTGGGAGGAATTAAGTGGCAGATCAGAGCAGGAGTGCAGAGCCTGCTGAAGATTTTCGTCAGGTCCGGGTTGGTGGTTCTTGAGGAAGGAGGAGTGCTGGAGTGGCAGAGCTGGCTGTATAGAAATAGCTCTGAAATCAATGGCGCATCCCCTCAAGCTTGGTACAAAGTACTCTTTGCTCTACAAGCAGTCATACCCCAACGAAAAACTCAAGGGTCAAGTAAGTTGGCTGGGAACATGGCCAGGCAGGGAAAATGCACCCAGATTCAGGCTCAGACTTTGGAATCTTTCTTTGGTGACAAAGAAGAACAAAACATATGGCCTGAAGAAGTGAACAAAGTGCAAGAGCCTACACCAAAAGCCTCCAAGAAAAACATGAACTGGTCTCAGGCCATGGAAGAGCTCAAAAAGGAGTTGGAAAAGCAAGTTAGAGAAGTAGAGGAAAAATTGGGATGAGAAATGAGAATGATGCAAGAAAACCATGAAAAACAAGTCAATGACTTGCTAAAGGAGACCCAAAAAAATACTGAAAAAATATTGAAGAAAACAACACTTTAAAAAATAGACTGACTCAAATGGCAAAAGAGCTCCAAAAAGCCAATGAGGAGAAGAATGCCTTGAAAGACAGAATTAGCCAAATGGAAAAGGAGGTCCAAAAGACCACTCAAGAAAATACTACCTTAAAAATGAGATTGGAGCAAGTGGAAGCTAGTGACTGGATGAGAAATCAAGATATTATAAAACAGAACCAAAGGAATGAAAAAATGGAGGACAATGTCAAATATCTCACTGGAAAAACCACTGACCTGGAAAATAGATCCGGGAGACATGGTTTAAAGATTGTTGGACTGCCTGAAAACCATGATCAAAGAGGGAGCCTGGATATCATCTTTTGGGGAATTGTCAAGGAGAATTGCCCTGGTGTTCTAGAGCCAGAGGGTGGAATGGAGATTGAAAGAGTCCACAGATCACCTCCTCAAGTAGATGCCAGGGGGAAAACTCCTAGGAACGTTGTCGCCGCGTTCCAGAGCTCCCAGGTCAAGGAGAGGGTGCTGCGGGCAGTGAGAAAGAAACAATTTGAATATTGTGGAAAAACAATCAGGATGACACAGGATCTGGCAGCTTCCACATTAAGGGACTGAAGGACTTGGAGTACGGTGTTCTGGAGGTCAATGGAGCTAGGATTGAAGCCAGGAATTGCCTACCCAGCTAAACTGAGTATCATACTCCAAGGCAAAATATAGACTTTCAATAAAATAGAGGACTTTCAAGCTTTCTCAGTGAAAACACAAGAGCTGAGTGGAAAATTTGACTTTCAAACACAACAATCGGGAGAGGCATGAAGGGGTGAACAGGAGGGGGAGATCATGGGGGACTTACTGGGGTTGAACTGTTTTGTTTGCATTCCTACATGGAAAGATGATGTGTATGATTCATGAGATCTCAATATCATAGTAGCTGAAAGGAATATGCATATATGTGTGTGTGTGTGTGTGTGTGTGTGTACATATATATATATATATACATACGTGTGTGTGTATATATGTGTATGTATACACACACACACATACAAAGGGCACAGGGTGAGTTGAATATAAAGGGATGATATCTAAAAAAATCAATTTAAGGGATAAGAGAGGAATATATTGAGAGAGGGAGAAAGGGAGAAATAGAATGGGGTAAATTATCTCGCATATAAGTGGCAAGAAAAAGTGGTTCTGTAGGAAGGGAAGAGGGGGCATGTGAGGAAGAATGAGTAAATCTTGCTCTCATTGGATTTGACCTGAGGAGGGAATACCATACACACTCAATTGGGTATCTTACCCCACAGGAAAGAAGGAGGAAGAAGATAAAAAAGAGGGGATGATAGAAGGGAGGGCAGATGGGGGGAGGAGGTAATCAAAGACAAACACTTTCAAAAAGGGGCAGGGTCAAGTGAGAAAATTCAATAAAGGGGGATAGGTTAGGAAGGAGCAAAATATAGTTAGTCTTTCACAACATGAGTATTGTGGAAGGGTTTCACATAATGATACGCATGTGGCCTATGTTGAATTGCTTGCCTTCTTAGGGAGGGTGGGTGGGGAGGGAAAAGGGGAGAGAATTTGGAACTCAAAGTTTTAAAAACAGTCATTCAAAAACAAAAACAACAAAAAAAATGTTTTTGCATGCAACTAGGAAATAAGATACACAGGCAATGGGGCATAGAAATTTATCTTGCCCTACATGAGAAGAAAGGAAAGGAGGATGGGAGGGGAGTGGGGTGACAAATGGGAGGGCTGACTGGGGAACGGGGCAACCAGAATATATGCCATCTTGGAGTGGGGGGAGGGTAGAAATGGGGAAAAAATTTGTAATTCAAACTTTTGTGAAAATCAATGCTGAAAACTAAATATATTAAATAATTTTTAAAAATAAAAAAACAAAAAATAAAATAAAATAATTGTTTGGAATTTTGTTTACTGTTGAGGGTATTACCATCCACCCAGGCTTGTAAACTAGGTGTTATCCTTAATGCCTTATTATCTGTTACCTACCCTACCTCCCCCTAATACCAATAACAATTTCCAGAATTCAAATATGTGGTACACACATACATATAAAGTGCATATTGTATGCATGCGCACACACACACATGAGAGAGAGAGAGAGAGAGAGAGTGAGAGAGAGAGAGATGAGACAGATAGACAAAGACAAACAGAAAGACAATTAAAGACATAGAGAGTACAGATGAACCCTAGTTGATAAAATGGTTTATATACAATTAATAAATAAAACAAAAGAACGTAGGAAAATACCTTGTTTCCAAAGGTTACATATTCAAACAAAACACTAATTGCAAAAGGAAAATAATTTCAAAATACTATGGAATATTACTTATCCTACTTACCTCCTAAGATTGTTATGAGGAGAGCATTTTGTAAACAGAATTATGCTGTCGAAAACTAAGCATGCCCTCATTACTATTGCTTTAAAAATACTTAAATTTAGAAGGGGCAACAAAATAAAATTCATACAGTTCTGCACTTTGAAATTTTACATCGTTCCTCCCAAAGGCACTGCATTTGAAACATGCCCTCTTTTATTTTTACCCAGTTGCTAATCTATGCTATTCAGGAAGATGTGTAATTGAAGACTTGCCTGGAAATGTAGTTTATGGCTAGCCTATGAAGGGCTTTGTATATGAGGATCCAGGTTTGAGATATCATTCTGTACTCTGTGGGCAGCAGAGGGGAATGCATCCATTGAAGGTTTCTAAGCAAGGAAATGCCATCATCTGAAGTATTAGAAAGAATAAAGTTGTACATAATTAGGCTGAAGTAAAATATAAACTAGGGATTATACCATAAAGCAGTCATAAAAGATGTCATCAGAGGAAGGTATGACCAAATAATAAATAAATAAAATGATAGATGATTCACAGAGCAAGATGAAAGAGCAATGATCAAGCTGCCCATGTGCTACACTAGGATCCATGCAATGTCAAAAGTATTAGATGAAGCCTCCAGCATGTAGAGTAAACTGTCTATGAAGTATTTAAGAGAGGATATGGACAAGACTCACACAGATTTGGATAGCTTGTCATCTGAATCTTTGGAGGGAGCACGCATATTTGTGAGGTCACGGAACCACTGAAGTATTGGTATAATACAACATTAGGGTTAAGAATGCCTTGGAATATTCCCTGATTGATAAATGGTCAAAGGATAAGAATAGGCAGTTTACAGAGGAAGAAATTAAAGCTATCAATAGTCATATGAAAAAATGCTCTAAATCACTACTGATTAGAGAAATACAAATCAAAAGAATTCTGAGGTACCACATCACACCTATCAGATTGGCTAACATGACAAGACAGGAAAATTATAAATACTGGGGTGTGGGAAAATTAGAACACTAATACATTGTTGGTGGAGTTGTGAACTGATCTAACCATTCTGGAGAGCAATTTGGAACTGTGCCCAAAGGGCTACAAAAATGATCATACCCTTTGACACAGCAATACCACTTCTAGGGCTGTATCCCAAAGAGATCATAAAAATGGGAAAAGGTCCCACATGTACAAAAATATTTATAGCTGCCCTTTTTGTGGTAGCCAAGAACTGGAAATTGAGGGAATGCCCATCAATTGGGGAATGGCTGAACAAGTTCTGGTATATGAATGTAGTGGAATACTATTGTGCTATAAGAAATGATGAGAAGGCGGACTTCAGAAAAAACCTGGAAAGAGTTACATGGACTGGTGCTGAGTGAAGTGAGCAGAACCAGGAGAATGTCATTGAGAGTAACAGCCATATCGTGCAATGACTGACTTTGATAGACTTAGCTCTTCTGAGCAAGGACCTAAAAACAACTCCAAAAGATTCATGATGGAAAATGCTAACCACATGCACAGAAAGAAATATGAAGTCTGAATGTAGATTGAAGTATACTATTTACTCCCCTTTTTGTTTAGTTTTTTCTTTCTCATAGTTCCTCCCATTCATTCTAATTCTTCTATATAACATGACTAATATGAAAATAAGTTTAATAAAAATGTACATGTAGAGCCTATATCAGATTGCATGCTGTCTTGGGGAGGGGGAAGAGAAGGGAGAAGGAGAAAATTTAAAACTTATAGAAGTGATTGTTCAAAACTAAAAATAAATAAATAAAATCAAAATGAAGAAACTGAGACCCCCCTCCAAAAATACCTTGGAAGGGACATACTGGGGCAGGGACAAGTTAGGAGACTATTGTAGTTTATTTGGAACTCAATAAATATTTTTTGAATGAATGGATAGATGAATAAGTGGAACAGGCAGATCCTATTCCAGCTGAGCTCTACAAGGTAGGGAGTCCATCACTCATACAAATGTTGACTGAAATTTTCCAGGTTATATGGCAAGAGGAGGTTGTCCCTTAGGAGTTTAAGGATGCCTCCATTGTTCATCTCTATAAAGGTAAAAAAAATATATATTGTCCTGTAACAATCACAGGGGGATCTCTCTCTTAGTCATTGCTGCCACGATTATTGCCAGAGTCCTCCTTAATAGGCTGATCCTCCACCTGGAAGATGGTCATCTACCTGAGAGCCAGTGTGGCTTCATAAAGGGCTGAGGAACAGTCAATATGGTGTTTGCCACCCAACAACTACAAAAGAAATGCCAGGAGCAGAACAGGGATCTGTACACAATGTTTGTTGATCTGATCAAGGCCTCTGATGTTAGTTATGAGGGCTTATGGAAAATAATGTCAAAATGTGGTTGCCAGAGAAGTTTGTCAGCATCATACACCAATTTCATGATTGCATCCTTGCCTGGGTTCTAGATAATGGACAGTGCTCTCTTGACTTCCCAGTCATAAATGGAGTAAAACAAGGTTGTGTGCTTGCTCCCATACTTTTTAGCATAATGTTTTCAGCCATGTTGTCAAATACTTTCAGAGGTTGGTATGGCATCAAGGTCAGCTACCACACTGATGGTCAATTCTTTGACTTGAAAAGGCTAACAGCCAAGACCAAAGTGGAGGGAGTGTTGGTGTGTGATTTTCTGTTTGTGGATGATTGTGCACTCAATGCAGCCTATGAAGCTGAGATGCAACAAAGTATACATCACTCCTCTGCTGCTTATGCCAATTTTGGCCTAACCATTAACACCAAGAAAACACAGGTGCTCCATCAGCCACCACCACACCATCCATACATGGAACATCAATCACAGCAAAAGGAGAAATTTTGAATACTGTGCCAGAGCTAGCTCAGTGTTTGGAAGGCTCCAAAGGAAAGTATGGGACAGAAGAAGTATTAGACTGATTACCAAACTGAAGGTTTGCAGAGCCATTGTGCTGACCTCATTGTTGTATACCTGTGAAGCCTGGACAGTCTACCAGTGCCATGCCAGGAAACTGAATCACTTCAATGGGAATTGTCTTAGGAAGATTCTGAAGATCACTTGGAAGGATAAGGTACCAGACACTGAGGTCCTTACTTGAACTAAACTGCCAAGTTTTCAAAATGCTTCAGAGAGCACAATGCTGATGGGCTGGCCATGTTGTTTGAATGCAAAACATATGCTTATGATAAAGACTATGTTATGGAAAACTGACACAGGGCAAGCATTCACATGGTGGTCAGAAGAAGCCATATGAGCATACTCTCAAGGTCTCTCTCGAGAACTTTGGAATTGATTTTTTAACATGGGAGACACTGGCACAGGACCACTTAGCATGGCATGCCCACATCAGGGTGGGTGCTGTGCTCTATGAGCAAAACAGAATTGAAACAGCTCAAAGGAAACACAGGATGTGCAAATTTAGAGTATCCACCCCAAATCTTCATGTGGACTATTTGTGCCCAATCTGTGGGAGAGCATTCCAAGGTTGTATTGGGCTGATCAACCACAGTTCGACACATTGAAACTTGACTCTAGCATAGTGATGTCACTTTGGTCCTCTTTGAGAATGAAGGACAACAACCAAGCAACAAACCAGCCAGACAAATAAGTTCCCAAAATGAAGTTATATTAACTCCTGAACACAGATGATCTACAACTGAGATTTCTTTTTACTAGATACAGATTCAAAATGCACTGCCTAGTAAAAGTTACACCAGCAACTGACTCATTGTCTACCTACTGTGCCTAAACATTGAATTCAGTCATATAGGTAGCGGTTTGCTGGTAAACATTTGACAGCCAGCTCTCTGGAAAAAGAAAAAAATAAGGAACAATACATTTTTAAGTTTAATCTGCATTATTAACATTTTTATCTAATCTGTCATGCATTTTCAAATATTATTCTTAACTACATAGGACATATGAAGAAAGATTTTTTTCATCCAGAGAAAGAACTTAAAGAAGTATGTATAGAATGATTTTACATATACATTATATACACACAAATACATATACATATATATACAGATACACATACACAAATTTGTGTCTAATGGTAGCCACCTCTAGGGTAGGGAGGAGGGAAGAAAAAAAGACATTTAGATTATAAACTTACTATATTTAAAAGGAATAGAAAGTTGTATAAAATAGATTTGCAGTCTCATGTGCAATCATCTTTTTATTATACTGTGCTATGGAAATGCTTGTTTTATTTTATAAAATAAAAATAAAAATAAAACATTTTAAAGATTTTATCTTCTTTTAAAATGACATTGCTCTGAGACAGGTATGGTAATACACTTCTATATTGTATGCCAGTTGGGAGGCTAAAGGTGGTAGATTGCTTGAATTTGGGAGTTCTGAACTACATTAGGGCTAAAGCTGATCAGTTATCCACCCTGAGATTGGTATCAATATAGTGAGCCTCCAGGAGAAAGAGAAAGGGAGACAGCAGTTGCCTAATGAGGGTTGAATTCACCTAGGCCAGAAACTAAGCTGTTTAAAGCCAATCAGAAGTGGAGTCATCCCTTGATTGGCCAGCCACTGTACTTTCAGTCTGGGTGAGCTAGGGAGATAGTTTCAAAAATAAATAAATAAGCAAACGAATAAATGCATAGATAAAAAATAAGTACAAATGATAGATAGATAGATAGATAGATAGATAGATAGATAGATAGATAGATGAAATTTTTTAAAGAGGCACTTTAGTCTGTGAAAGAATCCTTAGGCCTCACCAAACTGATAAAGGGGCCTATAACACGCAAAAAAACCCAGTATAGTGAAATAAAACAAGACAACACAATCAAATTTGTACATGGTATAGACTCAAGGAATCATGAATTTTGAAAGAGACAATATTATGATCTGATATTTTTGTGAGATAGAGGTAAAGAAGAAGAAAGAAAGAGAGGAAAGGGAGACAGAGAGAGAGAGAGAGACAGACAGACAGACAGAGACAGAGAGATAGAGACAGAAAGAGAGACAGAGACAGAGACCAAGAGACAGAGAGAGAAGGAAGGAAGGACTCCTCCCCTTCCTCTTTTCTGAGAGGACAATTAGTTATTTGAAAGTGATTCAGCCTGACTTTTTCAAGGATTCCTTAACTATTTGCCCAAGACCTGTAAATACAGGATAATCAAGACTATACTTGGATAGAGTAACTAAATCTAAATAACTGCAGACCAAAAAGGCTCCAGCTGGAATATTTGGTTTCTTAAAACCTACTTCATCTGTATTACTTAATGCTTTATGTGTGTTTCTGGCTAGGCCACAGGGGAGCTAGGTTTCTTTCTATAGTCTGTGTGTACCTCAACTGTTTAGTGCTTTGTTCAATACTGTTTTTTAATAAGCCCAGTTTCTTCCTGTTCTGGTTTTTGAGTATCTTTTAAGATCTACTGTAAAAAGTATGAACTTTATTGTGAATTTTCATTCAGTTTCCATCTTCACTCTGTTTTCAGACAGTACCTGGATTGACCTTGCCTCTTATGTGGATGACGATGACCCAATGTTATACTGACAAATTTATTTATGCATTAATTCTACAATCATATTGATGAAACATAATAAAAATCACCTCAGAAACATCTGCATAATTGGAATTGTTTACACAGACATGTGCATTCTTTTACGACAATGCATTCCTGGAAATCAGATCATCAAAGATATTGAGCATATATAAGTAAATGATGCAACAATAATCTTTGCTAAAAAAAGAAAGGATTCATGTACATTTCCCATAGTAAACAACTCTCTTCCAAAATTAATTCTTATAGGTTTTTTATGATGTTCATCCCCTCTGTCCTCAAGTTTGGTATATTCTGTGAAAACCATGTTTCAGTTTAATTCAATAGATACTCAACAAATGCCTACTGTGTGAATGAGGAGGTTAAAATAAAGAGGAATTGAAGCATTATTGTTTATATATTTCACAGCTTGGAATGAGCAAAATGGCAAAGTAAGAACGTAGTGAAAATACGATATTTTCTGATCTAATAGCTCTTTGTTCCCTTTTTCTAGTATGTATGATTTAATTTTCATTATATTATATTATATAATGACTAGAATATAGGAAAAGCTTATCAAGTTTATCTTGTGGATTGATTTAATATATGTATATGTATACATATATACACACAAATATTTGTAAAATATGTGTGCATGTATGCATACATGTACGTGCATGTATATTTGTATAAACATATATTTGTATATATGTATATATATATATGTACACAGGTGTGTGTGTGTGTGTGTATCATATCTAGAGCATAACCTGCCTAAGAAAGGGAATATGCTCTAACTTTGTTATTTTTCCTTCCTAACATTTCTCAAATATCTTTCCTTCTGTCTACATACATATTTACCACCTTTGGTCAGGTCCTCATCACATCTCACCAAGACTACTGCAATAGCCTTCTAACTGCCTCAAGTCTCTTTCCAATTTAACTCATCCTCCACTCAGTTGCCAAGGTGTTTTTTTTTCTTCCTTAAGTGTAGTTCTGACTATGTAACTCTGTCATCCTTGCCCCCCTACTATTTGGCATTTAATGCTCTACATAACTTAGCTCCTTCCTACTCTTCCAGTGTAATAAGGGATTGAAAGAGTATTTACATAAGATTTTCTTCATTGGCAGAGATAGATTACTTAATACTCCACACCTGCAGGAGGGAGAGTTGGTAAGAGCTTAGGAGAGGAGAGATCCTGATTCTTCTGATTTTCAGCGGCAAGAGAGAAGACATATAATTCCAGATTCTCTTCAGGGAGAGCTCCCTAAAGAGAAAAAAAAACTCTAGGAATATACTGCACATAGAGGAGTTTTCTAGATTACCACTCTGAAGGGTGCAGGGAATTTCCCTTTGGGTAAGATCTGGAATTTTCTCCCTTCATTGATCTGAGTTATTTCACTCCCAGAGGAATAGCTCATTTACTCTTTGCATTGCCTGGTATTTTCTCATCTGCACAGCTTTTCTGTTTTCTATTGCTATTGACCAGGATAAAGGTTTTGTTTAGTATTTTGCTATTGGCTATATGTGATGTTTGTGTAACTGATATTTGGTTGGAAGAGTCAAGCCTTGGATATTTGGCTTGGGACACGCCTTCCTTGTTAAGGGATGGTGATCTTTGTGGTCAGAAACTCACCTTAAATATAAAAAATTTTTCTCTTAGGCTAACAATATTTAGGGGGACAGATAGAGTTCTATCCTTGTATCCCCTCTATGAGGAGATCAGAATGGTCATCCTCATGGCCCAAACTTCTTGTTCCCCTCTAGTCTTCTAAACTTCCCCAACTTTACTTAATTCTAAACTTCTCTAATTTTATTAAAAGCAACCACCCATTTTCCTGCCTCTCTGGTTTATAAGCTTAGTGTGATCCATTACTTCTCATTCCTCCGTAACCTACATTACCAGTAAGTTTATAAATCTTGCCATGCCACCTTCCAAAGATATTTTGCATCCAGCTCTTTCTGTCTGCTCATGCTGCTACTATTTTAGTTCAGGTCCTCTTCACTGCCTAAATTATTGCAATAGCCTCCTATTTAGTCTCCCTCTCCCAAATTTCTCACCATTTCGATAATTCTCTTCAGTAAAACTGATTTCTCTTAAATATAGATCTGACCATGTCATTCCTGTATCCAATCTACTGCAATGTTTCCCAATTGTCTCTAAGATCTAACATAAACTTCTCTCTTTGGTCTTTAAAATCATTCTCAGTCTGTTCCCAGCCTCTTTTTCCAGTTTATTGTAGACTATATACCCTCCATTGTCTGTGATCCAGCAAAACTGGACTCTTCTCAGTTCTTCGAACACAGCAGTCAGAGAATCTTTGCAATGGCTTTCCAACATGCTGCCTATTCCTTCAACATGCGTTTCAGACTCTACTACATGAAGCCTTTCATATTTCCCCCTAATTGCTTAGTGGCCTGCCTCCCAAGCTATCTTGTATTTATTTGTATTTTTCTCCTTATATGTAATCTTTACGTACTTAGGCATGCACTTCCTAGGTTAAAATTTAACTTCCCTGAGAGTAGTCTTTGTTTCTTTCATTGTTTTCATATCCCCAATGTCCAGCATTGTTATGTCAATTGATTGACTGAGGAGTGAAGAAAAGGATAATGTTAAACCAATGGAAGAGGAGTGAGTTATACCTGGAAAAATCACAACCAATGGCTTACATGGAGGAATTGGCTTAGGAGCATTTTTGTTCCCCATATACAGAAACAAAAAGTTCCCATATTATTCAATCAGTCTGAAAAATCATATTAAAAAAGGAAATAATTTCATTATTGATTTGTTGGATAAAAATATAGATGGCAGGGCAACAATATAGCTAACAAAAAGTAACCCAAAAGAAAAAAATTCCCGTGGTTAAATATTAAGAATTTTTAGAGTAGATATTGATCATAGAGGGCTACTGCACTGTGAAAATGCTTCAAAGAGGGAGTTGGATATATTTGGAATCTTCAAGGAAAAATAGGACTTAGATATCCTATAACTCCAATGATGGTATTTAATGCCTATAAGTTGTATGACCTTGGAAAAGTCATCTAACTCCTCCTTGGTTTGTCTATCAAAAAAATGAGGATAATGATAACTTTAGTGCCTATTTCACTAGGTTGTTGTGAAGATCACATGAGATAATCAAAGCAAACGTGTTTTGCAAACTTTAAAGCACTACGTAAATGTCAGTTAAAATTAGTTTTAAGACAACCAGTCTAACTGATCCTATCCTACCAGTTGATTTCTTTTAAAACTAATTTACTAAGACAACCAATTTGTTTGTGGCAGGCTGAAGAAAAAAATATGACAGCTGTGACCAGAAAATTTTTCTAATGTTGTTACAATTTGCTGTTTTATAAGGAAATTCCCCACATGCACAAAACAAAAGAAATATTGTTGTAAAATACTCAAATGAATTATTATTAAAGACACACACAAACACACACACACACACACGCACATACACACATGGGTATTTAATTACATTAAAGAGGCAACTCAATGGATAGAGCACTGGTCCTGGAGTCAGGAAGTCCTGAGTTCAAATCTGGCCTCAGATCCTCACTAGCTATGTAATCCTGGTCAGGTCACTTAACCACTACCTGCTTTAATTCACTGGAGAAGGAAATGGGATGCTACTCCAGTATCTTTGCCAAGAAAACTTCATGAGGGTGCACAAAGAGTCAGATACAACTGAACAGCAACAATTATTACACTGAAAATAAAAAGCAACTCATTTTGCTAATAATCTGTTGGATAACAATGAGTAGGTCCTGAGAATTAACAAAAATAATACCAAAACATCACATTGAATAACCTAAAAGAGAAATCTTCACTTCTGGCTATCTGCAGCCAAATCACATCATGCAAATGAACAGAATTATGCTGGAACCGTGTTTTAGTGACTGATCCCATAGATTTTATGCAGAACAAATCCCCATGAGATCCTGGTTCAGGCTCAAACCCTATGGACAAAACTTTATGGACATTTTTTCCCCCACCAAAACAACTTAACCAGTACTTGAGCTTCACTGTAACCAGAGCAGCAACTTGCAACCTGGATTATACTAAAATCCTTCAAATCTTTCATCTTATATAACTATTGCATTTTAGTTTACACTACTTCTTAACTGCAATTCCATACTTCAATGGAAGTCTAAACAAAATTAGAAACTACAGACTTGGAGATAATAGATGTGCAATCGTTATTCTATAGATAAACCATTTAGAAAAAGGATTTCAAACATCAGCTGCATAGAGTTCCCAGGCCTTTGAAAAGAAAAAGGTGCTCTTGTGACATACTCATGCTCATGTCTTCATTAATGGAAAAGAAAAGAAACAAAATGATCATTTTCTATTAAATGCAAAGTCAGGCCCTAGTGAGCCACATTGGCTAGGCTCAGGTTGATTTTATTTTCCATCCGACATTTTACTTTAAATTATTTGTACCTTTCAAGACATTGGTTTTATGTCACTTGGTAAAGTATATTCTGAAAATGGTTATTTCCTTGAAGTGCACATGGCTGGGAACTTTACATTAACGAAAACACTTAAATCACCACTTCAAAGTCACAAAGTTTATGTTCATCATAGAAAGCCTTTATATTACTAATTTTAACTTGCAAATTACATGAAGCCAAGCTTCAGACAATGCTGGGATTTATACCAGGTTTATTCTAATGATGACGAGTTGCTCTTGCTTGATAGATCGTTATTATTTATCTGCCACTGTTATGGCTACTAAAAAGGTCACCAAGGACTTGTGGCACCATAAAGGTCATTTTTGTTATTCTGAAGAGAGAAGTTTTGACATTTGATATACTACCAAGATAATACTCACCAACTTGGTTTTTGTAAAACTAGTCATCCATTTTTGTCTATTGCTGATGGGGGAGGGGAGGTGTCCTTTGCTTTTCATGTGAAAAGATCAGCAAAACTTCAAGAAAAATCACATAGATAATGATTTGGGTTCATAGGGATATTTTAATGATATATTATGTTCTGTTAAACATGGGTTAGTAATCTAATTTTCCATACCTCAATTTAACAATATTGATCCATGGGTAGATGAGGTTATTAACTCATAATTATGATCAGTGGATATTAGACCAAAACTTGACAAAATAACTTAGGGGGAAAGTACCAGTTCAGAGAACCATTTAGTACAATCCCCTCATTTTATACTACAGGAAGAAACTGATGTCTATAGAACTAAAGTGAGTTGCTCTAGCTCACATAGCTAGTAATTGGGAAATCTAGGACACTAACCCAAGGCACCTGACTTCAAGATCAGCTTTCTTTTGAGTAAATATTCTGCCCAATTATAACTAGAATAAAGAGAGTGAATTTTAGTTCTCTTGTACCAGCCTTCCATTGCACATTCTGGAGGTTTTAGCAATCCATGTTGGTGCAAAATCAGAGTACCTACAGAAAGTGCCTGTCTGCACAAAACCCCAGTCGAAATTTCATAAGGATGTGTTTTGTTGATATAAATGACTCGTGGTTATGGTCCATGCCATGACATCCAGATCTGTATCCCTGGAACGAATTCTGAGCAGTGTGTAAAGAGACACCTGGCTTAGCTTAGAATCAAGAAGTTTTGGTTTAAACTCTCACCTCAGACATTTACTATAGGTGTGACCCTGGGCAAGTCATTTAACTTTTCCCAGTCTCCACTTCATCACCTGCATTATGGAGATCATAATAGTAGCACCTATCTCACATTGCTGTTTGGAAGGGAGTGAAACATCCAGATCTGTAATTTCATGTCTAGAGAACTCCTAGTAAGGAAAATCCCTCTACCGATGCAGACCAACAAGTGTTCTGTAATTTATAGTCTTAGAGATCTTTCTTGGCATTGAGAATAAGTTACTTTCCCAAGATTACGCAGCCAATACATGTCAAAGATAGTACATGAACACATATCTTTCAGACTCCAAAGTTAATTTATTCAATGCCCACTCACAAGGTTGTTGTTTAACTCAAATGAGATAATACAAGAAAAGCACCTTGAAAACCTTCAAAGGCTATAAGGTTTAATAATCTTTGATCTTCAACATTGTCCTCTCTCCCAGGAGCTTTCCTGCCACATCACCAATTGCCTCCTGGACATTTCAAATAGCACAAATGCAATGCATTGAAAAAAAAATTCATTATCATTTCACCAAATCTCCTGCTCTTCCAAATTTCCCTAGTTCCGCTGATGGCATTTCTATTCTCCCAATCTCTTAAATTCATAATACCATCATCATCCACAACTCCTCATTCTCCCTCACCTCACATATACAAACAGTTCCTAAATCTGGCCATTTCTAACCCCCCAAGTTTTTCATCCAACTGCTCTTTATTCACACGACTACCACCTTAATTCAAAGGCCCATCACCCTTTGTCTAGATTATGGATCAGTTACATACATTGTACCAGATACGGACATTTGGGATAGAGTCTCTAAATTTGCGCATCTTGTGTTTCTTTTGAGCTATGTCAATTTTGGTTTGCTCATAGAGAACAGCACCTGTGGGCATGCCATGATGAGCAGTCCTGTGCCAGTGTCTTCCATGTCACACACATAGCTCGAAAGAAAAAACAGATGTGCAAACTTAGAGAATCTACCCCAAATGTCCACATGGACTATTTGTGGCCTACCCGTGATAGAACATTCCAAGCTCATATTGATCTGATCAGCCACGGTCAGATACACTGAAATTTGACCCTAGCATAGTGATGTTATTTTGGTCATCTTTGAGAACAAAGGACAACAAACAACCAATACATAACTGCTACCACCCAAGCTTAATGTTGATCTCACAGTTTAGACTACTCCTGTCTTAGAATTCCAACATGACATTGATAAAAAAGATGTCACAGGAGTCCAGATCTTCCCAAAGTTTCTCTAAATTTACTACAGGTGTAGTTCATTTCTGAATTAATTATAAGAGCATTACCTGGGAATCCTTTCGAATGGTAATGTAAAACTCAAGTAGAAGGTGTAGGGGTATTACTAATCTGTACATAAGGATCCCTGTGGCTACATGCCAGTTTTAAATATGATGTTAATGGGTTTTTTTGTATTTTTATTTATTTTATTTTTCTTAAATGTTTCCTGCTTACATTTTAATCTGGTTCTGTTGCCTTCCTCACAGGCTGTGTGTCAGAGCCCTCTGTTCTAGAATGAACACTGTGGTATTCTTTTGAACTGTCTGATCTGCTTTTTAGATACTAATGCATAACGCAATGTTAATGAACTTTAGAGATCACTTCATAGCTCACCCTTCATTATATGCATGAAGAAATTGAGGCCCAGAAAGATGAAAAGATTAAAAAACTCATCCAACCTTATACTACTAGTAAATGGCGAAGTTGGGATTAGAACCCGTGTCTCCTGGCTCTCAATTCAATACTTTTTCTGCAACACTGCTCCAGAAAGAAAAGACATTCAGAAAAATACCAGACTAGCATGATGTCACAGACACTTTCTTGGTTGACAAGGTGGTACCAACACTGTGGTTTGCTTTAGTGACATTTGCAGAGCAATAAGAACACCTCTTATGCATTACCTGTGTGTGCTCTTTGTGTGAGTGTCATAGTTTCCACTAAGGAAAAGACCAGAGTTCTTAAAAAGGAAAAAAAAATTCCCTCCCCATATCACTTCTGTGTTGTTAATGTGTGGATCCTGACGAGGTAGAAAAGGAAGAACTCATTAGTCAAAAAAGAAGGAAATGAGTTTGAGCAAATGAATACATTAACATTGCTTCAAATTATCTGAATTCCATCTAAAGACAAAATTTTGCCAAATCAATAGGTGTTTTGTTATGTGCATAGATGCATAGATATAGATGTAGATTTAGCTATAGATGTAGTTAAAGATAGAGATAGAAAGTGATCCATTTTATTATAAAATTACCCGGTGACAGTAATAACTTTTTTATAAAATACCACACTCTTTAATTAGTGAAAAGTTATATAGAAAAGCACAGATGGCTCAGGGGACAGAGTGCCAGGCCTGGAATCAGAAAGACTCAACTTTTTAACTTCAAATCTGGCCTCAGACTCTTCCTAGCTGTGTGACCCTGGACAAGTCACTTAACTCTGCCTCAGTTCATTATCTATAAAATGAACTTGAGAAGGAAATGGCAAACCACTCCAGTATCTTTGCCAAGAAAACCCCAAAACAGGCCACAAAGAATCCAACATGACTGAAAAAAGACAGAGCAACAATATATCTAAGAGTATCAGTATTCTTTTTCATACTTCCAAATCAATATCACCCTTTTGGTACTACATTTGTAATCCATAAAGTAGAGAGCAGCTTTATCCGATAGTCAAAACTGAAGATCTTAAAGCAATTCTGAAATAAACACCACTGCCTAGGCAGAAATAGAGATACAGAGAGATATTGCCAATTGTCAAAGAAAATGGGGAGCTCTAGAGAATGAAATTGAAGTTTTATATATGCTCAATTCCCGATGAGAAAATGTGGTAGGTTAATTTATAAAAGTGGCAATGATTAGGAGAATGAGGTAGCTGCGATTATAGTCTTATTAGGCAGAGGTGTGTATTTTAGATATGCCTTTCTGTAAAGAGAATTGTAGCATTGATTATTGGATAAAACTACTCTCCTACTTTGTGGACTAAAAATGTAGCAGTGAAAGGTTCACATTGATTTGGAAACATGGGCAGCTATATCACTGCTCTTAGATATAACTTTTGCATTACTGAAAAAAATAATATTTTATAGTAAACTTTATTATCTTTATCAGTATTTCATATATAGTATAATAAAAAAGAGCAGTAAATTTCAGTTCATTAACTTGACCTCAGACAAATTATTTTAAATCATTGGGCCTCAATTTCTTCATTTGTAAAGTGAGAGGATTGCACTAGAGTTAGTGATGTCTAGCATCCTATTCAGGTTTAAAATATGAACATGTAATAACCATGTATAGATATTATATTGATGAATATTAATTATTTATATATGTTTAACTCATGAAACATACTTGCATTCATAGAAAATGGGATTTTCTTAATTATCAGTTTTGAACAAAGAAAAAATGAAGTTAATCACTCATTTAAAAATATTTATTATGTGTTTATAATATATAATCCATAAATAAGTAAATGTGTTGGAGACTGATAATTTGGTTTATGGTTCCTATTGTAATGAAAAACTCCTATCTTTCCCACTTGTATATAGGAAAATCAAAATATGTAAATCAATTTTATGAACCTCAAATAATTACTCCCTATATCATTTTCTGATCACATGGAGGATATCACAGAAAATAGCTATGTCTCTTTTCCACTTGAAAATTTTGATCATTCTTTACTTCTCAATATGGACAACGATGATTTTTTTTCACAAAACATAAATATATCTTCATTACATTACTACAAATGTTGTGATAATAAAGACAGAAATTGCTTTGCCCTATGACAGGAGTCATGTTGAATTATTATGCATGGGAACTTTACTTGGTTAATTAACTAAACATGTAAATAAGAACTCATCGGTAAGCAAATAGATCCTAAGCAATGTATTCCATTGTGTTGACCCTAAAAGGACCACAGGTTCCTTTCCAGTGTTCCCTATAGGTTAGTTGTGAAGCAGAGAGGCGGCCACTTCCATCAGTAGAGGACTTGTTTGGTCTCTTTGTGTGGTATTTATAGCCTGGTCTGGTTAATGTCAATCTTCACTTTATTGGTATTCTCTTAAACCCTGAAATTTTACTCAGACTGTTCCTAATAAACTCAATCTTCTTATAGAAAAAGCTATGGATATTTTCAGGAATATATGAGAGAGGTCCTCAACCTTTTTTCTCTGACACATTGTTTCTTCTTGTTTGTAGTTAGGTACTGGAATAATGCGACTTTCTAGAATAGCATTCTCCCCAACTTCTCAAGTGCAACAGGAACCCCTTCCTGAATGTGTCTAACTGTAAGCAAGCTCACATGATTGGGTGTGTATGTTTATCAAAAAAATATTCACCAATTTTACATCTTAGCATCTATTTTTACTTCTGATAGTCATTGTTATAATGGAAGCTGATAACACCTTTAATCAGTTCCATTTTAATTGTGTATCCCTAGTCCCTTGAACAGTAACTGGCATGCAGTAGGCATTTAATAAAAACTGATTAACTATACTAGAACCAAGGTAAGATAGATCATTGCATATAAGCTGAAATCTTAATGTTATCATAATCATTGTGTGTATATGTATGTGTGTGTGTGTGTATATATATATATGTATGTATATACATATATATATGTATGTGTGTGTATATATATACATATATATATATATATATATATATATATATATATATATATATATATACACACATATGAATCCTCAGCTCTTCAAATTTGAATGTGAACACCTTGGTGGTAGGAAATATTTTATTTTTCACTGGCATCTAGTACAGTTCCCAGTATATGGCAGATACTTAATGTTGGTTGGTTGATTTATTGATTGATCAAATGCTATTCAATGATGGCATGTTAGCAACAACTCCTACATTAAAGTAAAAATTTCATTTTCTTTTTAAAATGCATTTATAAAAATGAAAATAAGTAAGGCATAATCATAAATAGCTATGGGACACATAAGACAATAAAAGTTCTACCCATGCCTTCAAACTGTTCTCAAAATAAGTACCAAGAATGTCTTTCATATCTGATGGGTCCCTTAGCTGTCAGTGTTTGGAGTGTTTTATGTTTCTTGGCTAATGGCCTAAGTTTGGATCAAAATGGAATAAGTGGCACAAAATAAAACAGAAATTGTGGAAACGTAAATATTAACAGAAAACGTAATATCAATAAACAACTTGCAGATGAAAAGAAAAACGCACCATATTTTACTTTCTGTCTAGTTTTTTTTTTAATCCAAACAATATCAAACATTACTCTCATGGAAAAAAAGAGCAGTGCTTGTCTTTAAGATTATGTTGAGGGCAGAACTTGAGGGCAGAGCTTGGACCTCATAAATCTCACTGTGTTCATTTACAGACATGAAAATTACATTCAAGTTAACTAAAATTTTATGAGATGCTTTGCTTATGTAATCTATAGCAGGGGAAAAAAATCCAATGATTTTGTGAAGCCATAGATTTAACTTGAAGGTATCTTGGAGGTGATCTATTCAAACCCCCTCATTTTCCAGAGAGTTTGAATGACTTTTGCCCCAGGACATAAAGCTACAAAGTGGCCAAGGTGAGATTTGAAAACTGGTGATTTGTTTCACAACTTAATGGTTATCTCACTATACTGTACTTGCCTTCTCTACTAGGTCACATAACATTTACATAAAGTTCACATATAAAATTGAAAAAAAAGAATTTCATTTAAGAACATCATTATTAATTATTTTTATTTATGAGATCTGTTAAGATTTGTCCTCTTTCAATACTTAGATCACCTTGAATGCCAGAAACTATTTTTAAAAAAAACCTAATTTCACAAAGTATAGTTAATTAAAAACCAATGAGAGTCTCTGGTGCTTTGGAAATAACAGTAAATTAAATGGCAAGAAAATGGAATACTAATCCTAATTTCCTCCTTAATTAAAGTAGTTATGTGTACTTGAACAACTTAAAATTTCTCAGTCTATTTCCTCATTTGGAAAGTGATTTCTGAGGTCCATTGTAACTGTCATATCCTATAGAATTATTGATCATAGAATGCCATAATCTCTGTAAAAATTTCCTCTCATTTGATTTGTTTTTTCTTCTCCCTACTCCAAAACAAAGAACTTCCTGACTTTTTCTACCAGTATTTATATATTATTTTAACCTAGATTTCATCGTATGATGTGTATCATCAACAGTTTAATTTCTTAGTTTAAAATACTAGTAAGGGGTAGGTTGTAATTATTCTGATAGAATGTAAAGTCCTTGAAGACAAGAATTCTTTTGTATTCTATGTATCTAGCTTAATTGCCAGCATATAGTAGTTGCTTATGGAACACTTGTTGATTTACTTATGATTCTCTTAAGGGCTCTCTTCTCCTAATTATCTGTTTTATATAAATCAAATCAGTTATTTTTAAGTTTCTTTATTATCATAATTTTACATTTGCTATAATTTAATTTCAAAATAATAACTCACTATTTTACTCCAAGGGTGGTATAGTGGAAAGGAGACTGTGCTTAGAATCAAAAGACCTAGGCTTGAATACTTGCTCCACTATTTATTAACCACAAGACTCCCGGCAAGTCTGAGCCACAGTCTCCACCCTCTGTGAAACTGGAGCTCACATTTTATAGTTATTATTAAGAAAATACTTTGAAAATGATTTTAAAAATACCCATGATATAAAAGTTATTTACATTGATGATGATTAGCTGGCAAGTAGACTATTAGCTCTTCTGACATTGAGAGAGTACTAGCATTTTACAGGGCAGGTAGATAACTTAGTGGATAAAGCACTAGGCCTGGAATCAGGAAGACCTGAATTCAAACCTGGCCCCAGACATTTACTCGCTTGTGACTCTGGGAAAGTCATTTAATCTCTGTTTGCCTTAATTTGCTGGAGAAGGAAATGGCCAACCACTCCAGTATCTTTGCCAAGAAAACCCCATAGACAGTATTGGTATGCTATTGTCTACAGGGTCATAAATAGATGGGCATGACTCAATAACAACAACCGCATTTTACTATTTCAAGGTTTCTTTTATTTTGGCCCTTTGGCAGCATGGGACAAAGATGATTTTTTTTTCCTATAAAAGCATTCAAAATCACACTAAAAGGGGATATTTCTCAACTCTTTCATTTTCAGAGTAGATCTCTGCTCGGCTTCTGTACATTAATGTCTAGATTCCATAATGTAATACTTGATTCCTCCCTCCTACACATACCCTTGTAACTTGCCATATGTTCTACCCCCAATGCTGCATTCCTCCCAATCTGTACCAGTACCTCCAGAATCCATGCCATTGTACCTGGGCAGATTAATTCACTCTATACTGGAACTCCTGCTCTGGGGATCCACCCATTCGGTTGAATGCAAACTTTTTAGCCTTCTATATCACAACCAGATCATACTTAAATTCACCATCCATATAGCCTGGTTCTCATCTGCCTACATCATTCATACCTTTCTTCCCTCCCTCTCCTCCTTACCTACACATTTCACCACCACCATATCTTGCTCTAAGAGCATAACCAAATCAATACTACAATTTTTTTTCTAGAAAGGATATGCACAATATTTATTCCATGATGGTTTCACCATCCCTGTTACTCTCCCACCCCCACTGTCCTCTGTATATTTTTCCCTGGCCATTAGTATGAAATTCTCTCTAATTTTCTGTATTGCATCCCCACGCCTAAGTACAACATAGAACATACGGAAGATGCTCATTCGTATTCCAGTTCATATTTTGATTCTCTTCTGACTTTGATCATTGTATTTCTGAAAGGCAGAATCCTTTTCTATTTAAAGTATGTGAAAATCTGCACTTAGAAGCTATCAAATCTCCATATGCAATTATTCTCACTTTAAGAATACTGATATATAAAAACTTTAATGTATGAAATGGATGAATTAAGAGATTATTCATATTGCAAAATAATTATTTTCTAAAGAATATGATTCAAAGACTTTTAAGAGTAAGTTTTCTCAGCATATGTAAATAATATTTGTTTTACACACAGTTCTTCAGGAATGCTTCTATTGTGCAAAGCACATTTAGCTACATTACCTAATACTTTGTTTTTATCCACAAATAAAACACTGAAGATAATGTATAGTTTAGTCAAATGGGATGGTGGCTGCTATATATTTGGGATACAATTTTATGTATAAACAACTTGACTTTAAATTACTGCTGGTTTTGTAAGACAATAGCAAATTGAGAGTTTCTAAAAATAGGAATTTTTTAGAAAATTATAAAAGTGCCATTTTTATAAAGGGTGGTACTCTATGCTATTCTGTAAGCTATTTAAACTATCATAGGATCATCAATTTGTAGCTGGAAGTGAGCACTTTGATTATTTGTATTTGTTTATCCAAAACCTAGCACCATATATGATACATATTCAGCAATTAATAAGTGCTTATCAATGGATTGACTGGAAGGATCTCAGAGGTAATCTGGTCCAGCCTTCTCCTTTTTTAGGTGAGGAAAATTAACCTCAAAACACCAAAAGTTTGAGGCCAAACTGTGTTTTATTGCTCAGTGTAGAACAATAATATATACTTTATGTTTGTTGGGTGAATGAACGAAAAAAAAAATGAATGGGGAAACAAGAGACTAGTGGCACTACCTACAGACAGACCTAGAACTAGAAATGTTTGTACCTAAGGCAATACCACAAACCAAGTCAGCCCTGAAAGGAGGGTACAATGAGTGGCACAGAAGAAGCTCCCTGTTCTGTCAGCTGGGAGCTCTCTATTTTTGCTTAATTATCATTGGCAACTTCATACAACACTGTATTTCCTAAGCTTCTGGGCTGCACGTGTGATTAACACACTCTAAATCTGATGCCCTATTAATGTGGAAACTAGGTCAGAGTTCCAGGCATCTGGCCATGGTTACAGCTCTGCTGACCAGACAAGTGAAGTCAAAGAATATGAGAGAGGCAAGAGACAACTATTGTCATTCTAGGAGAATTTGTGCTCATATTTTAAGGATTGGCTTGATATAAAGTTTAAATAGCTGAAAATAGCTTAAGTTCTTTGAAAAAATTATATTTTTTAAAAGTTGTTGTTACTGGGGCAGGCTGGGTTGGTACAGTTCAGGACCCATGCTTTCATTGCCAGTAAGGAAACACCATTACCAATGCACATGTACAGCACTTCTGCAAATTATATTCTTAGTTACCTGAATTAAGTGTCTTTCCCAAGGTCCCATGGTCAGTATGTGTCTGAGGCAGATATTGAAGCCAGGTCAGCCTGACTCTGACCCCTAACCTCTATCAATACATGAGAAGTCTCTAGCCTTTTCTGATCATTAAAATTCACTCCTATCAGGAAAATAAAAGAAAAAAAAAACCTTAAGCACATTCCTAGAATGTGTGTATGTATACTACTCCTCCTTTGTAATTTTCTTCTTATTAAAAATCATATCTACTACTCTAGTAATAATTATGTAAGCTAAAAACTTATGAAAATAGCATTTGTAAAGGAAAGATGAAATACTATTTATTTCTACAGTCAGTCAATAGTAAAAGTACCAGAGTGGAGAGAGACCTGAAGCAGGGTGAGCAGTTTGGATGCTATTTCAGTAGCTTAGACCAAAGGTGATGAGGACCTGAACTAGAGTGGTAGTTGTGTGAGTAGAGAGAAAGACATGAATGTGTGAGATGATGTGAAGGTAGAAAGGGCAAGATTCGGCAACTGAATGTGGCTTGGGAGACAGAAGAGTCACAACAAACATCAAGATTATAAGCCTGGGTAACTGGAAAGATAGGGAAGCCCTCAGCAGAAGTAGAGAATTCCGGAAGGGTGAAGTAGACGAGAAAAAAATGAGTTCTCTTGTATATGTTGAGTTTAAATGCCTACTTCATCGAGTTCAAATTGTCTCCTAAGCAATTGATGGTGTGGGACTGGCATTTAGGAATGAGAGCAGGGCTGTGTTTATAGACCTGTAACTTAATCTGCATAAAGATGATAATTAAACCTATGGCTATTGATAATGTCACAAGTAAGAAAGTTTACAGAGAGAATGATTGAGAAAAGGGCATCAGATATGGCAGTTAATAGATCAGTGGTAACTTTAAAAGGATCAATTTTAGTAGAATAAGAAGACAAGATTAATAAGGAAATAGAGAACCTAGGAAACTAGAAGGATCTTGTTGCTCTCAAAGGAAATGGGGAATTTCAGAAGTGGGGTAAGTTTTTAGGAAAGATAATAAAATCGTAACCCATAGATACCTGGCTATACCAATCATCCTTTCCTACCAAAAAATGGAAAGGAGGAGGAGGGATCACTATTTGAGATATGTCTGGGATATCCAGTTTGAAGTGTGCAGTAGGCAACTGGTAATATGTGACCAATGACAGAGAGTCAGAGACAGAAATAGACAGAGACAGAAAGACAGAGAGGGACTGAGATTCTTCTGAACAGAATGATACTTAAATTAAGGGGAATTGATGAGACTTCCAAGGGATTATAGAGGGATAAGAGAAGAGAACTAAAGAAAATATTTCATGTGACAACCACAGTTGGTGGAGTGATATGGATGATGAGTCAGCATTCTTTGCCTTTCTATCCAATGCCTGGGGAGACAGTAAACATTGAACAAATGCATCCTATGCTGTGGATTGACTGACTATAGCACAGAACCTGCCTGCTTAAGGACATGTACTGACAAAAAGAGATGATTCAGGGAAGTAGGATGTGGTGATGTTTGAGGAGGAGTGGCCCTTTTGCCTTTGGAACTGCTCTGTATAGCTGGGATGGGTTAAATAATAACCAATCAGATGGGACAAGGACTGGGGAAACCAAAGATGAAAAGGGCTGGAGTGGGGAATTATTAATGAGAATGGTGTGGTCTAGTTGTATATTAGAAAAGCCTATGACTGACTATAACAAATACAATTTTGTTGTTGAGTATAGTGTCTATGGTTTTTGAAGCTCATTTACACTGTTAATGATTTCGCTTGTGAATGTGGTTGAAAATCCCAATAAGTGCACAATGATCATTTCCACTTTGCATGTATGCACAAGGCTGGCAGCCACAATCAATATTTGTGAATGATGATCTTTATGGAGACTTTAACTTTGTGCTTTACCACCTGTTTGATTTCTGCTACATAGAATAGATATTTCCATGAGATTATCTTTAAAATATATTTAAATGCACTTTTGATGAAAACCACAGTTTTTCCAAATGTTCTAATTATTGATCACATCCAGGCAATATGAAGTGGATGATATTCAAACAAAGCCAGCATTTCACAAGAAGAAGCAGGAAAAAATGACCACTTTTGATATTTTGTAACTAATATGAACTTAATGGGGATATATAAAGCATTACTGTTAGGTTTAAAAAAGCAACTCCACAAGTCCAAAATGAGAACAGGCATGGTTAGATAGCTTGTTTGGTAAAGATCTGGTTATGTTAGTGGACTAGGAGCTAAATATGGGTCATTAGTATGAAATGACAGCCAAAATAAAAGCTAATGTGATATTGGGCTTCATTGAGTGATGTATAACTTCCAGGAATAAGGAAGCAATAGACCAGCTATACTCTACCCTGGTCATACCACATTTGGAGTATTGCATTCAATACAGGCTACCACAGTTCAAGAAGAACAAGGAGAAGCTGGGCAGTATCCAGCATATGTCAATCAGGATGTTAAAAGCCTCAAGCTTTTGCCATATGAGCCCTGGTCAAAGAAACTAGCGATGTTCACCTTGAATAAAAACAGAACAGTATTGTTTCGTTGTTTGGCTGTGGTCAGTTGGTGTCCAGCTCTTCATGACCCTATTTGGGGTCTTCTTGGCAAAGATACTGGAGTGGTTTTCCATTTCCTTTTTTAACTATTTTACAGATGAGGAAACTGAGTCAAATGGGGTTAAGTGATTTGCTCGGGGAGTCACACAGCTAGTAAGTGTCTAAGAGAAGATTTGAACTCAGGAAGATTAATTTTCCTGATTCCCAGCCCAGCACTCTATCAACTGCACCACCCAGTTGCCCTATGGGACAGTACATATAATGACTATAACAGCGTAAATGGAAAGAACAATTACAAAATAATTGTGGAGAATGGTTTAAAATTATAAAGACCACACTTCGCCAGAAAGAAGATACAAGAAGACAATTCCCTTCCCCCCAACTCTTTTGCAGAGTAAAGAGTTCATGAGAATAGCAGAATATTTTAATAAGTTGATAGATTTTATTGAATTATTTTCTCTTTTAAAAATGTTGTAAGGAATGGCTCTCTGGGAGGGGATTTTAGAATAATACATGTGAAAATGTAGTGGAGGTAAAAACAAAAGATTTTGTTCTAAAATCCGCTTTCTTAAAAACTGGAAACATGATAGTTGTAATCAAGTACTTTAAGACCTGTCATATGGGGATAGATGTCTCCAGATTTGAGGTTGCCTTGTAAGTTTGAGCAGTCCAGACATCTTGGGTCCTTTATGCTGGTGTTGATTGGGAGCTCAGGGAGGAATCCCTAGCAACTGTTCTATTGCTCTTGGAGAATACTACTACCATTAAGAGGATAGGCCCAAGCTGGGCTGATTTTACCGGAAGACACATACAGGCATTGTTTGGACAGTGCAGAATCCAGATGAAATATAAAGTGCTTAACCAACAGTAATACAAATTATTTTATGTTTTTTATGAGATTTAAATATTAACTTCTAGAGATAATAAAACTGTAGTAATAAGATACTTCACTCTCTTTAAGTCTTATTATTAATATGAGCACTTGTTTGTATTTTAGCATTTCTTTTGTTTGTAAGAAATAAATACTTGAACCATACTCGATTCATATTGTGCATTGAATACTTTTGTATGCTCCACTCCCCTTTGGAGGAAACCTTAAAGGTAAGTTTAAACATAAACTTGAAATAATTTGTCCCTGAAGCACTGTGGTAGAGAATAAGACAAGGAGAAAAGGCAAGTAAGAAAATATGACCTAATCCTTTTCTCATCAGAAGAGAGACTCCCTCAACACTGAACAAGTCCAACAAGGTATGCCTGGGTCCAGAGTAGACAAGCCCCTTTAGGAGAGGGACTAGGTACAGTTCTCTGGCCCCTGAAGGCCCAACAGCAATTCTTCATTGTTAGATTATAATCTCAAATGTAATGGTTATTAAAATAAAGCATTTGTTTAATTTGCTTTGGTTTTCCTATGCAAAGTAATGGGGAAAACTCAAGTATCCATTTAGATTCTTTGCTCTGTAGCAAAGGGAATATAGAACCAGAGTTGGGTGAAGAAAATTCAAGCTCAAGTGCTACCTCAGATATTTACTAACTATATGAACTTATACTCTCTGCCTCAGTTTCTTCATGTGTAAAACTGAGAAAACTGCCCTCTAAAATTCCTCTTGGTTTTAAATCTATGAACTTTCCTTTCTTTCTCTTCCAGTTTTCCGATTTGAACTTCCTATATGCTACCACCATTTGCAATTGGAAATCTCAATCTCTCCATCAGCCTTAGTAATTCTATAGTTATTCTTTCTCTCATTCAGCACCAATTACATTTTTCCTGTGGTACCCAGTTTTATATTCTTCCTTTATTTAGAAGGCACCTCGGTGGTGTGGTATACGCAGCATTCTCAAGAAGAATCCAGAGTCAAGAAGACCTGAGTTCAAATTCAAGGTACTTACCAGTTGTGTGATACTGGGCAGGCTACTACTCTGTCTGCCTGTTTCCTCAACTGAAAAATGGGGATGATTACAATAGCACCTCCCGACCAAGGTTGTTGAGAGAATCAAATCATATAATATTTGCTTAGCACAATGCCTGACACATAGTAGGTGCTTAAGAAATGTTTATTCCTTTGGCCACTTCCCTTTCCTACATTCTCTTAGTGTCAGTAAATCTACAAATTTTATTATGTTCATTTGATAAGCAGAGCTCATAGAAGGTCAGAGGTAAATAAGCAAAAGATTAAACTCACTTGGCATGTTTCTCTTTACAAATCCCTTTTCTTTCTGATGACGCATGATCTGAAACTTCTGTCCAAAATCCACAGTATTTCCTGGAACTTCCCAGTTGCTCCTGGAAACCTGTGTCATCCTGCCTTTCACTGGTTGGTTGCATTTTAATTTTTAAAAGGTCTTCAAAAATTGATTTATGTTTTCATTATGGAAATATTTCTTGTGGTTTAAATGGAAAATGTAATAAGCATGATATGAGGGGAAGGGACAAGTGAGTACAAGGGAGGGGAATAAAAATTAGTTTAATGTAACATCTCTCCTCTGTACAAGCATTTTCTTTGGTAATATCTCATTTGCATCAGTTTCCAGGAAAACATAGTTATTGTTCTCTACTGTATTTATTTGCCTCTTAATTGCGTAGATGACCCAGATGAGACTGGAGGAGGAAGAATACATCTCACATTAGGATGGTATATGAAACTTCATTTTTCTCAATATCCTCCTCCTAAGACTTGGATTTTTCTGCTCTATTTATTTTTAGTATCTGGTCAATATGGGGACATAGAAAGAATCTGAACATAGTTAAAAATCATTACCAGAAAGAAATATTTGGAGGAATGGTCTATGTCAACACCTATTAAAAGTATTTTCTTGAATTTAATCCAAAAGGTGGTAAGGCTGTGTCCAAATGATGCTAAAGCATCTGCTTAATTTAGCCAAAAATTGTTTCTTGGTACTATGTAGACTAAATATCTGGATGACTCTTTTTTTAAAAACTAAACAAATTGTCGTAAGTGGATGTTTTGGTGTCATGAAGAAAACGCCTTAGTCACTTTAGTCTATCATTGCTTCACCTATCCTCAATTAGTTACTTTTCTTACCTGATGACCCAGAGACTAAAGAGGAAATATTATTATCCAAATCATAGTTTCTTGTAATTTTAGAACTGGGAAGGATGTTAGATCATCCAGTTTAAGCACCTTGATTTACATATCGAAATCCAAGGGTGGGAGAATTAATTATTCAAAGACACACAGCTGATTATCAGCAGATTCTAAACTGTAACTCAGAACTTCTGATTCCTAATTCTACATCTCTCTACAATGCAACATTTAAGGTAGTAATCATATCACCTCATGCCTAGACAAGGGCAATAGTGTCTTAATATTTTTTCTCTACTTCTACTCTCTCTCCTCACCAACATTTCATTTACACCACTGTTAGATTTTTTATTTACTAAAACAGTTTTCCTCATTCACTATGTTGCTTTCAAAAAAATCTCAGTGATTTGCTGTTGCTGACAGAAAATTTAAAAAAAATAGTTCTGCAAACTTTCAGAATCTTCCTCAACCCAACTCCAGCATATCTAGAAAATTCTTACTCTTTTTATGCTCCAAAATGACCCCTCCGCTCCAGTCAAGTTCAACCAGTATCTTCTGAACAAGATATACACAGGTCAACTTCTGTCCCTTTGATTAGACCATTTCAGTAATACTTTCCCCATTCTTCCTTGGGGATCTAAATTCTGCCCATCCTTGAAGGCTACGTTCAAATTATAATTTCTTCTCTAAAAACTGTCCCTAATTTCAA
The DNA here is from genome assembly GCF_011100635.1 of Trichosurus vulpecula. Classification (NCBI taxonomy): domain Eukaryota; kingdom Metazoa; phylum Chordata; class Mammalia; order Diprotodontia; family Phalangeridae; genus Trichosurus; species Trichosurus vulpecula. The sequence continues at coordinate 414,130,350 of NC_050573.1, read as the reverse complement.
CACCCTAGCTTTTGCTACCTTCCCTAAAAGACTATAGAACTTCTCTACACTAGTAATTTGATGCTTAATTTTTATTTTAGAATTTCAATATTTCCCTGGCTACACAGTGAGGGGAGGGGGCGCTTTGCAACATAGCAGAAAGACAACTTGATTTTGAGTAACTACTCTACTACTGTCACCTGCATGACTGATTTTGGTAGGTCACTTTATCTGGACCTAAATTTCCTAACATTTAACAGGCAGAGTAGGGGAGAGAGGGAAATCAAATGATTTTTAACTTACCTTCCAACATTAAATCCTGTGATTCTTGAGGTTGGGAAGCAAGTCTTACATATGTTCATCTCCCCAAAGGATGCCTAAAACAATGACAGATAAACAGGCACACAAAATAATATTTCTATAGTAAATGAAGTAAATGATCTATGAGGTGAAATACTAAAAAGCATTGAACTTGAGGAAACTGTTGAAAATGGGCTAATAAAATGAGATAGTATCTGTAAAGTGCTTGGCACAGTACCCGACACATAACAAATTCTTAATAAATGCTTATTTCTTTCCAATTCCCTCCCAAACCCTGTCAGGGGGGGGAGGGGAGAATCATCAAATTTCCTTTCAATAGCCACCATCTTGGTCTTCTGACACCCTTTCCCTCCTTTTAAAATTCATCTTCTTTCAACTCCTTCTCATGGTACCTAAGGATGAAACTGGAATGGCTCTAAAAAGCAGAATGTATGTGAACATGTATATGACAAATTCTGTTCTCCATCAATAGCAGTGAATCCACTATATTTTGGACTTCAAGATCACAAATTCCAATGTATTTCATGAGGAAGTAGAAATGTCATTTAAAATACAAAGATGGAACAAAAATTTGGATCAAATATGCATACTCAGGAGGTCAAGGGGGCAGGGAGGGCACGTGATACAATCTTTTGGGAGTGAAGGATCTAATCCCAAGTTTTCAGAATGAGATGAGTATCCAAAAAGCTTGGGGAAAATTGCCAACTATGTTGTTATCCAAAATGGGCATCGGACGGGGGGGATACTGAAAGGACAGAGTGAGGATTAAAATCTGTGATTGCTTTGTATTCATATTAGGATCTCCTAGGTGAGAAAACCCCCTCTACCAATGCAGATCAGGACTTTCTTCACAAATTACATTCATAGGGCTTTATCTAGGGCATTAACAAGTGGTGTGTCCAGGGTCACACAAGTATCAGAGATCATAAATAAAGCTAGATCTTGCTGCCTTGGAGGCCTGCCCACTATCCATTATGCCACTTTTCCTTTCACAAATACTAAGCCCATCTTCATGCTGTACTATGTTTTCCATTTTTTAATAAAAATAAGCTACATACATCGGGTAACCTTTATAATATTTGAGGAGAGAGTAGACAGGCTTTCAGGCATGATATTCTCTAGCAGACTACATCTCTATGGTGACACCATTGATTGAAAAGCATAGAAAATGGAAGATAACATTGCTAATTATTTGACAATAATAAAATAGGATTCGATTGAATAAAGCAAAATACTCCCTTAAAGGGTCTCTTTTAAGAAAGTGTCTTTGAAAGATGGTGGCTGGAAAGTAGGGACTTGTGTGAGCTCCCACCCAGGTCCCTCCAAACATCTATAAACATGGCTCTGAACAAATTCTAGAACCGCAGAACCCACAAAATAGCAGAGGGAAGCAGGACTACAGCCCAGGACAGCCTGGATGGTTGCGAGATAAGGTCTATCGCACTGACCTAGGAGCGGAGGGGAGCAGAATCCAGTGTGGGCCGCACAGACCAACCAGACTGGGAGACAGGCAGAACAGACCCTAGTGCCCTGAATCAGTGAGTTGAGGCAGTTACCAGACTTCTCAACCCACAAACATCAAAGACAACAGAGAAGGTTAGTGGAAAAAGCTTCTGGGACAGAGTGAAAGGAGTTCATGTTTTGGCCATCGCCCAGGGGGGAGTGGGAGTGGTGCAGCTACAGAACTACAGCTGCAGTTGCTTTCAGCCCAAGACCCACCTGGTGGGAGGAATTAAGTGGTGGATCAGAGCTGGAGTGCAGAGACAGCTTAGATCTGAGTATGGTCTGGGTTGGTGGTTCTTGGGGGAGGAGGAGAGCTAGTGTGGCAGAGCTTGCTGTGTACCTCTGAAAACAACAGCTCAGTCCCTCAAGCTTGGGACAAAGTACTCTATGCTCTACAAGCAGTCATACCCCAACAAAACTCAAGGGTCAAGTAAGTTGGCTGAAAACATGGCCAGGCAGTGAAAACAGACTCAGATTCAGACTCAGACTTTGGAATCCTTCTTTGATGACAAAGAAGACCAAAACATACAGCCAAAAGAAGTCAACAAAGTCAAAGAGCCTGCATCAAAGGCCTCCAAGAAAAACATGAACTGGTCTCAGGCCATGGAAGAGCTCAAAAAGGATTCGGAAAAGCAAGTTAGAGAAGTAGAGGAAAAATTGGGAAGAGAAATGAGAATGATGCAAGAAAACCATGAAAGACAAGTTACTGACTTGCTAAAGGAGATCCCAAAAAATACTGAAGAAAATAACACCTTAAAAAATAGACTAACTCAAATGGCAAAAAGCTCCAAAAGGCCAATGAGAAGAAGAATGCCTTGAAAGGCAGAATCAGCCAAATGGAAAAGGAGGTCGAAAAGACTACTGAAGAAAATACTACCTTAAAAATTAGATTGGAGCAAGTGGGAGCTAGTGACTTTATGAGAAATCAAGATATTATGAAACAGAACCAAAGGAATGAAAAAATGGAAGACAATGTGAAATATCTCCTTGGAAAAACCACTGACCTGGAAAATAGATCCAGGAGAGATAATTTAAAAATTATTGGACTACCTGAAAGCCATGAGCAAAAAAAGAGCCTAAATTAAAAAAAAGAAAAAAATTTCTTTATTTAACATATTTACTTTTCAGCATTGATTTTCACAAGAGTTTGAATTACAAATTTTCTCCCCATTTCTACCCTCCCTCCTACTCCAAGATGACATATATTCTGGTTGCCCTGTTCCCCATTCAGCCCTCCCCTCTGTCACCCCACTCCGCTCCCATCCCCTTTTCCCCTCCTTTCTTGTAGGGCAAGATAAATTTCTACGTCACATTGCCTGTGTATCTTATTTTCTTGTTGCATGCAAAAACTTTTTTATTTGTTTTTGAACATCTGTTTTTAAAACTTTGAGTTCCAAATTCTCTACCCTCTTCCCTTCCCACCCACCCTCCCTAAGAAGTCAAGCAATTCAACATAGGCCATATGTGTATCATTATGTATAACCCTTCCACAATACTCATGTTGTGAAAGACTAAGTATATTTTGCTCCTTCCCAACCCATCCCGCTTTATTGAATTTTCTCCCTTGACCCTGTCCCCTTTCGAAAGTGTTTGTTTTTGATTACCTCCACCCCCATCTGCCCTCCCCTCCATCATCCCCCTCCCTTTTTTATCTTCTTCCCTCTCCTTTCCTGTGGGTTAAGATACCCAATTGAGTATGTATGGTATTCCCTCCTCAGGCCAAATTTGATGAGAACAAGATTCACTCATTCCCCCCTCACCTGCCCTCTCCCCTCCTCCCACAGAGCTGCTTCCTCTTGCCACCTTTATGTGAGATAATGCACCACATTCTATCTCTCCCTATCTCCCTCTCTCAATATATTCCTCTGTCATCTCTTAATTTGATTTTATTTCTTTTAGATATCTTCCCTTCATCTACAACTCACCCTGTGTCCGCTTTCACTCTCTCTCTCTCTCTCTCTCTCTCTCTCTCTCTCTATATATATATATATATATATATATATATATATATATATACACATATATACATGCATATATACATATATGGACATTCATATATATATGTATATATATATAAATATATATATACATAAACAGACATATATATGCATATTCCTTTCAGCTACTATGATATTGAGGTCTCGTGAATCATACACATCATCTTTCTATGTAGGAATGTAAACAAAACAGTTTAACTTTAGTAAGTCCCTTATGATTTCTCTTTCTTGTTTACCTTTTCATGCTTCTCTTGATTCTTGTGTTTGAAAGTCAAATTTTCTATTCAGCTCTGGTCTTTTCACTGAGAAAGCTTGAAAGTCCTCTATTTTATTGAAAATCCATATTTTGCCTTGGAACATGATACTCAGTTTTGCTGGGTAGGTGATTCTAAGTTTTAACCCTAGCTCCATTGACCTCCGGAATATCGTATTCCAAGCCCTTCGATCTCTTAATGTAGAAGCTGCCAGATGTTGGGTATTCTGATTGTGTTTCCACAGCACTCAAATTGTTTCTTTCTGGCTGCTTGCAGGATTTTCTTCTTGATCTGGGAGCTCTGGAATTTGGTGACAGATTCTTTTCGGAATCTATTTGAGGAGGCAATTGGTGGATTCTTTCAATTTCTATTTTTCCCTGTGGCTCTATAATATCAGGGCAGTTCTCCTTGATAATTTCTTGAAAGATGATATCTAGGCTCTTCTTTTGATCACGGCTTTCAGGTAGTCCAATAATTTTTAAATTATCTCTGCTGGATCTATTTTCCAGGTCAGTGGTTTTTCCAAGGAGATATTTCACATTGTCTTCCATTTTTTCATTCCTTTGGTTCTGTTTCATAATATCTTGATTTCTCATAAAGTCACTAGCTTCCACTTCCTCCAATCTAATTTTTAAAATAGTATTTTCTTCAGTGGTCCGTTGGACCTCCTTTTCCATTTGGCTAATTCTGCCTTTCAAGGTATTCTTCTTCTCATTGGCTTTTTGGAGCTCTTTTGCCATTTGAGTTAGTCTATTTTTTAAGGTGTTGTTTTCTTCAGCGTATTTTTCAGTATTTTTTTGAGTCTCCTTTAGCAAGTCATTGACTTGTTTTTCATGGTTTTCTCACATCCTTCTCATTTCTCTTCCCAATTTTTCCTCTACTTGTCTAACTTGCTTTTCCAAATTGTTTTTGAGCTCTTCCATGGCCTGGGACCTGGGACCTTTCTTGGAGGCTTTTGGTGTAGGCTCTTGCACTTTATTGACTTCTTTAGGCTGTATGTTTTGGTCTTCTTTGTCACCAAAGAAAGAATCCAAAGTCTGAGGTTGAATCTGGGTGTGTTTTCGCTGCCTGGCTATATTCCCAACCAACTAACTTGACCCTTGAGTTTGTCAGCTGGGTATGACTGCTTGTAGACTAAAGAGTTCTATGTTCCATGTTTGGGGGGGATGTGCCAGCTCTGCCACACCAGCACTCCTCCTTCCCCAAGAACCCCCAACCCGGACTGGGCTTAGATCTTCAGCAGGCTGTGCACTCCTGCTCTGATCCACCACTTAATTCCTCCCACCAGGTGGTCTTGGGGCCAGAAGCAGCAGCAACTGTAGCTGCCCCACCTCCACTGCCCCGGGGGTAAGTGGCCAAACTGCGAACTCCTTCCACTCCTGCAGCTTTTCCCACTAACCTTCTCCGCTGTCTTTGGTGTTTTTGGGTTGAGAAGTCTGGTAACTGCCGCAGCTCACTGATTCAGGGTGCTAGGGTTCGCTCTGCCCGGCTCCTGGTCTGGTTGGTCCAAGCCGCTTATGTGGGGCTCTGCTCTTCTCCACTCCCAGATCCCAGCTCCCAGCTCCCACCTCCCAGCTCTGTGTGGGATAGACCTCACCCAGAGACCATCCAGGCTGTCCTGGGCTGGAGCCCTGCTTCCCTTTGCTCTTTTGTGGGTTCTGCAGTTCTAGAATTGGTTCAGAGCCATTTTTATAGGTTTTTGAAGGGACTCAGCAGGGAGTTCATGCTAGTTCCTGCTTTCCAGCTGCCATCTTGGCTCAGCCCCCCTACTTTATTTTCTAATGTATTATTTTCTTCCACATTTTGGGGGGAGCATCTCCTTTAGCAAGCTGTTGACTTGTTTTTTTGTGATTTTCTTGCATCTCTCTCATTTCTTTTCTCAATTTTTCCTCTACTTCTCTTACTTGTTTTTCAAAATCCTTTTTGAGCCCTTCCAGGGCCTGTGACCAATTCATATTTTTCTTGGAGGCTTTGGATGTAGGCTCTTTGACTTTGTTGTCTTCTTCTGGTTTTATGTTTTGATCTTCCTTGTCAACAAAATAATATTCTATAGTATGAGTTTTTTCTGCTCTATGCTCATTTTCCCAGCCAGTTACTTGACTTTTTGCCTCATTGTTGTGGTAGGTCTCTGCTTCCAGTGTGCAGGATCTACTGTCCCACGTTTCAGAGGTTTTGTGCAGCTGTTTTCAGAGACATTTCTAGGGACCTGTAAATTTTCAATTCTTCCAAGGTGATATGATCAAAGGAGAGGTGTTCACATTTTTCCTGGTCTTTGCTCTGGTCTGTCAGTGACCACAAGCACTTTTTTTCTGCCTTGGAACTCTGAGGAGAATTCCTTCTCTACTGCCACCACAAGCCCAGCAAAAGAAACACTCCTCCTCATCCCAGGACTACAAGCCTGATTCAAGCACGGGCAACGCAAGAGAATCCTACCTCAGCACCAGCAAAGAGAACCCTGAAATCCCCCTCTGATCAGCCACTTGATCACCCCACTGTCTGTGGGCTGAGAGCTCCAGAAGCAGCCACTGTCATTGCAGTTGGTGCTGCCACCAGCACCACCACCACCACCACCACTACTGCCCTGGGGCTGGGGCCCAACCATATTCCTCTCTCACCGAAGTTTGACAGACTTTTTCTACTAACCTCCTAAGTTGTCTTTGGTATTTGTGGGTTGAGAAGTCTGGAAACTTCCACAGCTGCCAGTGATTCAGTACCCTGAAGCTGATGCCAGCCCTGTCGGTGCTGACAAGGCCCACACTGGACTGCATTCTTCTCTTAGACTGGTACAACAGACCTTTGCTGTCAACCTTCCAAGTTGTCTTAGGCTAGAAATTTGTTTCACACTGTCATTGTGTGGGTTCTGCTGCTCTAGAATTTGTTTAGAGTCATTTTTACAGGTATTTGGAGGGGTTTGGAGGAGAACTTATGTAAATCTCTGCTTTTACTCCAACCCTCCCAGACCTAGATTTCAAAAATCCTACCAAATCTTACTTCAGAAGCTTAGTACCTGTGTGATCATGAGCGTCATTTTCCTCATCTGTAGATGGGACTGTTGCAACTACCTTATAGAATTGCTTTGAAGCTTCAGTGATATAAATGCATGGAAAACACATTGTTAACATCATAACACTACATGAGTATCAACTATTATTAATTTATTTTATCAGGTTCGTAAAACAGTCATTTGCCTATGACAGGGTTGGAAATAAAGATGATTTCATTCATTTTCATACCTTTATATCTCTTTGGACAATAGTGTGCTAGTAAAATGTTTATATTAGATTATACATGTATATATATATATATATGTGTGTGTGTGTGTGTGTGTGTGTGTATGTTTATGTATATGTATTACTGTACATATGTGTGTGTGTGCAAGCACACACAAATCTAAGTCTTGTCTTAGTCATTAGGTTATGTTCAAGTACCACACAAAGCTTTCAATTCAATAGACATTTCTCAAGTAGATACTGCAGTGGAGAACTCTACTGAGCCTGTAGATTCAAAGATAAAAATAAAAAACTTGCATTGTGATGCTGCAATATAGACACTGATAAATAGATGCAAAATATCTATATATGATAGAAATGCAAAGAAATTTGAGGGCAGGAGAGCAATGACAAATGAAATGCTAGGACAATGTCTCATTGGAATCAGGAAGACCTGAGTTCAAGTTTAGCGTCAGACATTTACTATCTGTATGATGTTGGGCATATCACTTAACTTTTGTTTACCTCAGTTTCCTCACATGTAAGAAGTGACTATAACAGTACACATTTCCCAGGATTTTTGTGAGGATCAATTGAGATATTTTTAAAGAGTTTAGCACAGTGCACTATCATATAGTATGTGCTATATAAAGGCTAATTATTGTTGTTGTGTATAATTTGCCTGAAGATTATGCCTGCCTTATCCTTAAATAGAGAAGAAAAATTACATCTCTTGCATTTTCAGTTAAAAAATCAAATATGTTCTCTTAACTCTCTCTCTTCCTGAGAGAGAAAGTAGCAAAATCAAACCAGTGCAATATATGTTGTGGAAACCACAGAGGAATAATCCTGGATCAGAAAAATTTTCAGCGTCATATGGTTGACCATATGACATGAAATCCAGCATTAAAGTTCTATTCATTTGAGAAAAAAATGGGAGAGGGGGTGCTTCTCTCTCTCTCTCTCTCTCTCTCTCTCTCTCTCTCTCTCTCTCTCTCCCCTCCCCCCATATATGTGTTTATGGAGATATGTGTGTGTATATATATATATATATATATACATATATATATATATATTGCAGGCTTCACTTATAAAAAGTAAGCCTATATCCAAAATTAATTACCATTGCCTGCTGTTTTTCCATTCTACAAACTTTCTATCATGTTTTCACTGCCTGTTGAGTGATTTTCGCCTATATTTTTAAAGTTGTACTTAAACTAGGTATATATACTAGAGTTAGACTCTTAAGTAAGATTTCATGTGACTATGATAGTATAATAATATGCAGTAATAAAAAGTTATGTTTTTCACTACAGTGTAACTATTTGAGTAGCACTTCCAATTCCAATCCTGTATATACTCCATTCAACAGGACATTTCAAAGATTTTATAAATTAATTTAAAATGTAGTTTGAGAAATTTTCTCACTACCAACATTGCTATTCCAGATTCCAACAGTCCATCTGTAGTCTTCCTTTTCTAGCCATACATAAGATCATATATTTTAGAGTTAGACCAGACATCTTCTAGTCTAATCCCCACATTTTACAAATGATGTAGCTAAGACCCAGAATGATCTCTCAAAGGTAATACAGCACTAAATGGTAGAACCGAGGTATGAACCCAGGTTTTATGATTCTACATATGGCACTCTTTCCACTGTAGGATATGCATTTTATCCCAGTGCTTATGCACCAGTGATGACATCATGCTTTCACCCATCATAAGACTTTCCTGTGAGTCACCTACAATTCTAATTCTTCTAAGGTCATGGTGTTTCATTATCTTCACAATTCTTCCCTGGGAGAAAGAGATAGGTTTTTGCACCAACAAGGTTAGGATCATTAAAAAGTCATATATAATTTCTCAATTGTTACAAAACCCAACCTCTGAGTGTGCTTGACTCTGGATCACTTTATTATCAATCTACAGCATCTGTCCATATTAGGTAAGTGGGAAGATGATAGATAGATAGATACAGAAAGAAAGAGAAATAAAGAAAGAGAAAAGAAGAAAAGAAAGAATGAAGGAAGGAAGGAAGGAAAGAGAAAGAAGGAAGGAAAGAGAAAGAAGGAAGGAAAGAGAAAGAAAAAAGACAGGAAGGAAGGAAAGAAGAAAGAAAACTATAGATGAATTCTACTTACATAGTTCATGTCATTATTCTTGTATGAATTTTTTTTCTTCATGGTGTTTTCTCTACCATTAATGGATAAATCAATTTGAATAATGATAGTTATCACTGAGAGGCATTGCCATATTCCAAGACTTGGTGCAATTAGTACAGTGAATCATCAGTGAAGAAGAGTATTTGGAGAACCTTAACACTGATAGGTATTTTGGAGTCTAAGTGTTTAAATTGTCTATAGGGCTGGGGCAAAAGAAAATTGGGCATGGTAAAAATGGCTTCTATGCATGCAAAATCTAATGACACACCCAGTGGCTTAAGGGAAGCTTTCTGAACCAATCTCTCATTCTCTCTACAATGGTTTCTTGATAGTAAGTGTGCCATTAATCTAAACACTCGTTATCTGAGACCCAAGCATATTAGCTTGGTGAAGAGGTATAGTATAGGATGTGGTATAGGATAAGAAAATTTTGGGAAAAGGTGATAACAAGAATTATAGTTACAGCTAAGAGATACAGATGAATTGAGCTCCAGCATAATGAAGGTTGACCAAAAATATAATACAATTATCTTAAAATAATATATGTGATCATGCTTAGGTGTCCTTGATGTCATAGCAGAAGTATGTGACCAGGGAGTTTTGAAGGTGGGGTGAAGGATAACGTGGAGAGTGTCTAGATGACACATTACCTAAATACATCACAAGAAAGGGGAAACTGTCTCTGGTTTTGATAGGAACTTATTTCCCCCTGGGCTCCTTCCCCAGTTCTTTAATCTAAGTAGCCTATTGGAGCCTTGTGGTTATGGTTATTTGGACTTCTGCCTTATTTAATATTGCTTCTTTGCTCTAGCTAGCCTGTCAGGACCCTGTGGTCATGGCTATTACCGTCTGCTGAAGTGTCCAGTGGGGTCCCGAACTCATTTTCCTCTTTTAGTAGTGTATTTCTGCCTCTTTAACTGTCACGATTTCAACAACATTGCTGATCAGTGGCAGTTCATGAGTTAAATTCTTCTACTGAGATTCTGTGTATTTCAGTCTTCATGCCACCAAACCTTAGAGATCCTTGTTTATATGCTTCAATTGAAACTTCATAGACTAACATAATTTCTGAATTTTCCTTTTGTCTACTCAGAAGCACTGTGCTATTTAAAATGTCTATCCTGTTTTGTACCTGGATGACCTGACCCTGAATTAGGAAATGCAAATACTTATAATCATAAGAAATATGAGATAATATTTATTTAAACATAGAAAACAGCATAACATTTTCTTATATATAATGGGGAGGAAAAGTTAAGAAAGAAACACACATTTAGAATGCTTAGTCTTTGTTGAAAAAGGGACTATGTCACCTAACCCGAATTTCTCCTGTGGGTTAAGAAGTTGATCTGACAGATCAAGGTGGACTGTTCATTTTGTTGTCCTAAATATGATCACTTATGATTGTTTCCCAACATCTTGAAAATCATTCTACTGGGTGTGTTATGTTTCTTATATGTCATCACTAAAAGATCAGTGTGGTTGGGATGAAACAGACTGTCTAGTCCAGGGGTGGGAAACCTGCAGCCTCAAGGCCACATGTAGCCCTCTAGGTCCTCAAGTATGGCCCTTTGACTGAATCCAAACTTCACTTGAAACCTAGGGGGCCACATGTGGCCTTGAAGCCATAGGTTTCCCACCCCTGTTCCCACCATAGATAATCTTAATAGTCATAATCAATATCCAAAGTAAAAGTATTTGTGCTTATATAAAATGTGTCCAGTGATTTAGAAAATCAGGCTTTTGGTTTATGATTAAATTTGTAGTTAGAGTCAGTGGGGAAACATGTATCTATCTCTCTATCTATCTATCTATCTCTATTTATCTATCAATCTATCTATCTATCTGTTGTCTGCCTGTCCATCTATCTGTCTCAAAACTGGTTTAGCAGTCTTCTAAGTGTTTTTCAGTGTCTTATACAAAATAATCTGCTCATTCTGTATTAAGAACAAATCTTTCTCTCCAGGGCCCAGGAGGACATTGTTGTTAATACCACAAGAGCACTTTTTTTTTCTTACAATAGACTCAATTTATTCTAATTTAAAATAGATAATTTCTTACCCACTGCCCTAGTTATACTGGTCACCAGGGCTGTAGCAAAGTGATTTTTTGTATGTGTCTTAAGTCACCAGTGTTAGAGATCAACTGGATAATCTCTATATTATACTGCTCTAGTTAATCAGAAATAAATACATAGAAGTAAAATTACATATACATTGACACAGACAAATGAAGAACATGCATACACAGAAGCAGAACTAATCTGACTTAAAGAATCTGAGTCTGATTTGCATGAAGACTATTGTGTAAGTCATCAAGAACAATGCTTCTTTATTCCCAATGCTTGTAACACTTGGCAGCCATGAAATGAAGCTCCGTAATCTTTTCAGTAAAAGGATTTGCTTTTGCATGTATGGATTCCCCACACACAACCACCCAAGAATAGAGAGAGTGGCAGTGATCAAAAGATACATAGAAACGTAGGAAAGTGAAAGGGATCATTAATCACTGACCATTGACCATTATTCATGGGACATTAGAAGTTATGTGAGCATCAAGAAATCCAGTATGATATTTAACAACTATAGTTTTTTTAATTGTTATTTTCAAAATCATCAAAACTGAATTATGAGGACAGGATACTAAAGAAGGTAATTCTATGCAATGGGAAAAGAAAATATCAAATCAATTGATGACAATAATGTATATTTTCAGGGTAATAAATGCCAGTTAAAAGGTTTTTTTTAATTTGAATATGTGTTAATTCAGTCTAATTAAAAATAATCTAGTGAATATTTTCATTACTCAGTACTTCAAAGAAAAAAAATATTATCTATTTTTCCCAAAATTAAATCCTTATTTTACATGAAAAAAGATTAGATTCAAAGATACTACAACTTGCTTAAGAGCACACAGCTACTAAGCGAGGCAAGCAAGGCCTCAGCCTGAGGATTATGACTCAAGTTTAGTGGTCTTTTAAATCATACCACATTTGCTAAAGATTGAATCACATTTTGACTTTTTTAACTCAATGCTGTCAATTATGTTAATTGTCAGAAAATGCTTTCTCCCTATAGAAGAAACAGGAACAAGGACAACATGAGCCAGGGTAGAATTTTTTTAAGTTACTCCCAAAGGAAATTTAATTAATAATTGGAACAGTAATACATTTTCAGATGTGAGGTAAACTTCAACAGAAATGGGGTTAAGAAGTTAAACCAATGTAACAATAATGAATCAGTGAATGGCATGTTCTTTTTTCATGGATATTGTTTAAACTAGAAAACCTGTCATTGGAAAGAATGGATGTTCTTTGACTCATGGGTGGCAATGTATAGCATAAGCTTATCCTGACTTCTTCGCCTAAAGGTTGAGGCCTTCTGACAACTTTCCTGCAGCCTTTGGCATGTTTCAGTTATACATGCCATTGGGATTATCATCATGCAGCAATTACACACTCTCTCCTACGTAGTTACCTGATTTTTTAAGTCAACTAACCTGTAATTTTAACTGTCTTCTATTACTGTCTTTAATCTTTGTTAAGATGGAAATTCACAGTAATAAAGCATTTTAAAAGGATTTTGGACCATATTTTTAATATCTATTTAGGTTATGAGAAGATATCAACATTTTCATGATTGTAGGGTTGAAAAATGAAACATAGTCAGCTAAAGTCTTTTATGAGTTCCTTTATTATTTTCATAACAACTCAAAAATGAAGTAATCATTGTAGAAAGAAACTAAAACACTGGAGTCATGTTGTAGCCAAGACAGCAGAGATGATGAAGCTTTAAGTGAAGTCAGTCGAAAATTGAAACTGATATTGTGGCTACATTATAGCCGGCAGAACAAGTTGCAAAAAGAAAACTGCAAACATTCGACCAGTTGTATCATCCAAACATCTGACCAGTTAAAATGTTGGGGGGGGGGTTAATTTTTTTCTTACTGAATCGACTTAATTGAAGCATGCTTAACTTTGTATACATACATGTTCAGTATATAAATAAATAAATAGCATGTCCCTGGGAGTATTTTCCCAAACATCCATACTGAGAAATCATAAAAAATAATGCAAATTTCCATTTATCTCCTAAGTTATATCCTCAGCAGTGATGAAATTTAAAGAAAATTGTATGCTTTCAAAATTGAAAAGAGAGTACTTTCAGGGTTTTTGATATGTACAGTTATAGATCTTTAAGTGTAATGTGAATTGTCATGAGGGATTTTTTCATGATGGGAACTAATTTTTTTCCCCACAATATAGGCCCATTTGCCAAGTGTTGATGATGAGTCACTATTATTCTACATTTGTATAGGGATATCACGTGAAGTAAAATAGTATAGTGAGAAAGGTGTTGGATTGGAAATGAGAAGATGAGTTCAAAGCTACGTGTAAGACCTTGGAATTTAATATCTCTGGGCCTCAATTTCCTTATTTGCAAAATGAGGGGATTGGATTAGAAGGCCTTTTAGGTCCCTACTAGTTGAAAAATTCATGATTCTATTTTTTTTAATCTGGGAGTATGCTAATGTGGAAACTCCTTCCAGTATTGTGGATTGATAACTCAATAACTTGGTCTTAGAGATTTGCCTGAGTCACTAAGAAATTAATGTGACTCACCCAAGCTCTTACACCCATTGTGGGTCAGACACAGAATTTGAACTCAGGTCTTCCTTATTCTAACAATTGCCTTTTTCTTTCAAAGCATAAAATGAAGGAATCATTTATATTACTGTATTAAAGTAGATAAATTGTATCAACAATTCTTTCCTTCAAACAATAGAATATTCCATGCATCTTCATTAGTCAAATTGTGAAATGAAATCATTCTTTTTAGCAGAATATTTCACAATGTAAGAGATTCTACTGTGGAAATATAATACTTAGTCAATAGAATCAGCATCAAATCTAATTATATCCAGTATTATCTATAATCAAAATGCTTCTAGAATAGCCTAATCTAATGGATGTTCTTTGCTAAAGTTAGCAGGAAACTGTGAAGTATGAGTAAGAGAAGGTGAAAAAAATATTTTGACTTCAATCTCCAGGGCACTATTATGAAAATAGCTAATTTAACTGGACCTTTCATGAGGCTGAGTTGAATATTTTGGCAAATAAAAATGGGAATGCTAAAGTGTATTACATTTTTTTTAATCATAAGATCGTCAAAGAAATAAAATGTGAACTCACAGAGGGATCGAGAGACAGAACCAGTATAGGTCTTTACACTTTACACTGATTTCTGAATCCAATCTCCTCATTTAAAAGTTTCTATAATGAGCTGGAATGTCCAGTGGAGACACTAGCTCCTTTGAGAACACACAGCTACACCCTACTTCGTTTCTGTCTAGACCTCCAAGAAGACAGAGTATCCAAAAGAAGAGGATTGTCAACAGTGTTAAATGCTTCAGTTACTTTTAAAAATAAATGAGGATTGAGAACAGGTGAATAGATTTGATAACTAAGCTGTTTTGTTGAAACATATGGCAACTAGTTTCTCACCATGATGTTTCAGGCAAGAATATATAATGAGGAAGTGTTCTAATTGACTGAGGAGCCAGAACTGATGCCCCGGAAACAATTGCCCTGAAACTGTGCGACCAAGAAACCTGTCTATCTCTGAGTAGACAAGTTCCCTGATGGATGTGGAAGGTCCAGAGGTCCCACCAGGACGTAGCAGTGGACACTGGAGTGTATGGTTGATAACAGAGGAAGCCTCATGCAGTGGGATGATAGTCATCCAAGGAAAATAGCAGCTTTAGGGAGTGTGACCCTTGCAATGGAGAGGAGTGTGCTATGGACTAACAGACACACACATTTTAGGAGTAGAATTCAGAGTCTTGAAGAACAGAAAGGTACATCTAGGAAATTTCATTAAAAGTCCACAAAGAAATAAAAGTTTTTGAGCAATAGAAATGTGAGGTGCCCCTTTGTGACATGTATTCTTTAAACATGTTCCTCACTGCCATTGTATTTTAAGTTAGTGCCCAAGCTCCTCATGGAGTCTTTGTGCATTTGTGGGAGAGTAAATTCTATTTGGCAGGGGGAGGTGGATTTTGGTTTGTTTGCTTTTCAAATGTTCCTTCTTTTTTTTTTTTTAAATAAATTTCTTTATTTATTTTTAGTTTACCACGCACGGTTCTACATAGTTTTGAGTTCCAGTTTTTCTCCCTTCCCTCCCCCCTCCCTCCCCAAGACGGCATGAAGTCTCATATAACTGTCATGTATAACTTCACATTGAGTTAATTTATGCACTAGTAAAGTCGTGGAGAAGAATTTTGACCAATGGAATGAATCATGAGAAAGAAGAAACAGAACCAAAAAAAAAACAAAAAAAAAACCCCAAAAACAAAAACAAAAGAGAAGCAGAAAAGGCGAGCATGAAGTGTGCCTCAGTCTGTATTCAAACTTCGCAGTTCTTTGTCTCGATGAAGATAGCATTCTCCATCGTGAGTCCCCTGGAGTTGTCCTTGCCCCTTAGGTTGCTGAGAAAAGCACAGTTTGTCAGGGTTGGTCCTCACGGAATCCATATATCTGTGGCTGTGCACAACGTTCTCCTGGCTCTGCTCCGCTCACTCAGCATTATGTCGTGTAGGTTTTTCCAGGTTGTTATGAAGTCTGCATCATCCCCATTTCTTATGGCACAATAGTATTCCATTACCTTCATGTACCACAGTTTGTTCAGCCATTCCCCAATTGATGGGCATCCCTTTGATTTCCAATTCTTGGCTACCACAAAGAGAGCCGCTATAAATATTCTTGTACATATGGGTCCTTTTCCCGCTTGTGTGATTTCTTTGGGATACAACCCTAGAAGTGGAATTGCTGGGTCAAAGGGTATGAACATTTCTATAGCCCTTTGGGCGTAGTTCCAAACCGCCCTCCAAAATGGCTGGATCAGCTCACAACTCCACCAGCAATGCAACAATGTTCCAATTTCCCCACATCCTTTCCAGCATTTATCGTTCTCCTGATTTGTTATTTTAGCCAATCTGACAGGAGAGATGTGGTATCTAAGAGTTGTTTTGATTTGCATTTCTCTAATCAGCAGCGATCCAGAGCATTTTTCCATATGCCTGTAGATAGCTTTAATTTCTTCCTCTGAAAACTGCCTGTTCATATCCTTTGACCATTTCTCAATTGGGGAATGGCAAATGTTCCTTCTATACTTGCTAATAAACACCTATTTTAAAAGGTAATTGTTCCTGAAATTTTGTAAAAGGGCATCACCATAGTGGGGCTCAGGACAAGAGTTTACTAGAAATGCATGTGCCCTCAAAGTTATCCTAAAATCCTGAGAAGAAAAGTAGCAATTGTCCCTCTGAAAACCTGATATGCTGATGTAAATGGGAATTGGGGAAGTAGTCTGGGAGGAGGGTGGGGCAGATTTATATATGTGTGTGTATACACACATATACATGCATACATATATATATATGTATATATATGCATACATATATTTATATACATATATGCACACACACATAAATACATGTGTGTGATAGTCCTGAGATGCAGCATAGAGTGATGGAGAGTACTGGCCTTGAACTCAGGTTAAGCTACTTAACCTCTCAATAGCACAGACAAGGCAGCTGCTGGCCTGCATTGGTTGAAGGTGTTTCCATACTGGCTCCCCAAAGTAATAAAATCACAGTCCCATGACCCATCCCCACATCCCCCCCAAATCCTTATGAAGTATTCAGTAAAACAAAACTATGCTATTCTAAAATGTATGACTTATTCAATATATATTATTTGATATATACATCACTACAGATTGTTAGCTCTCCTTGATCATGTGTTTCCATATATAGACTTTCTCATTAATTTTTATTTGATATATATTTCAGTAAATGTGCTATCATTTATTCATTCACTGATATTTTTAATCATTGTCTTTTCTCTTTACCTAGCTCCCTTGTTCATTTCCAAAAGATTCTAGGAAATGGAATCTGGACAACCAAAGAAAATTCTCTATTATCCTGCTATAGTATCTTTGGGAAAAATAACTGAAAGAAGCTGAATCATTTTTCATTTACTGTTTTCCAACTAAGTTGCCTTCATTCTGTTTTGGGCCTTGAAATTCAAACAAAAAAACAACATATTCTTTATGTCTTTATATTTTGTGATTTATTTTTAGATCTTTTTTTACTATAAAATTGTATTATAAAGCTAATGTGGATTTGGTTATACTATGTTGGGCTAAATCCACAGACTTTTGGAGCTGGAAGTTACCTTAGAGATGGTTTAGTCATATGTTTTTTCATGCTAAGTTATACTATAAGCTGATAAAATTTATGAACCATATTCTCTAAACTGAAGAAAGAGATGGTAATGGGCAAAGTTGAGAGGACTGGGGGTGGGCTTTCCTTTGTGGATTCTGCTTTACCACAGGGAGAAATAATTACAAAGGAAAATAAGAGTTTTTTGGACTTTTTAGGAGGTAGATGCTACGGTAGATGGAGGAATTTTTGTTTTGTTCATATGTTTATATTTGTAGCCATTCACTACATTTACTCATTTGAAAATTTCAAAATGAATGTTAATTACACATAATGAGAAATGAATGTTTTGACTTAAAAAGGAGGATCAATAAGAACATTTTGTATGAGTTTGAAGACAAAAAATTTTGGTTTTGAAACTGTCTGCTTTCATAGACAAATTTATTTTGTGGACTGTGTGCTATTTTAAGAATAATTAATATTGTATTATATAAGACAGCTATCTGTGGCCATACCAGGTTAGAAATATATTATAAGGAAATAAAATATTCCTTAACTCATTTGAGAATTAGAAAGCCAAAAGATCGGTCTTACTTGGAACTAGACCAAGAATACTAAATGACATAATAGGGGCATACCTTAAAAATTACGTAGGAATAACTGCTAAATGGCTCAGGTAGACAGAAAATGGTCATGTCTGTCTACTCATGAAGATGTTTCAATAAGAGAACTTGATATGCACTGATTGGTTCAGGCTAATACCACACATTTGTATAACACTAAATATTTTGTTTATCTTATTTATTTATTTTAATGTTTTGTTTTAATTGCATTTATTTTTAATATATTCGTTTCCCCTCCCTCCTAAATAATAAATAATAAAAATTTTAAAAGAAAAAAGAGGAATGGTTCTGGAAAATTAACCAACATCTGTACTTTCATCTTTTCAAAGCACTGTCCAAACTATTCTTGCCTTTGCTACACAATTTGTTATAAAGTTTAAAAAAAGACCAAAAACCAAAGAACTTGTGCCAATAAAAACAAAAAGTTTTGGAAGTTATATTTCTGCCACCTTTCTAAAACCCCTATAGAAAAGAGTCTTATAGTACACTGAAATTTCTTAAAAAAAAGTCATCTCACTATAATAAAACACTTTTTTGTCATTTGTAAAACATTCAAATGCTAACCATGTACATGTAGACAAAATGAAGTGGAAGATTGAAGCAATTTTCTGGCCAATTCAAGCAAAAGCACATTGGGCCTGGAAAACCGTCATAATTGACTCCAATATTTTTAAGTTAGATTTTTTAAAAATCTGAATTAGCTCAATAATTGCCTAATCTTGTTCAAATGCATCTTCAACTATATCTACATGAGGCCAAAATGCATGTTCTAGTCTGTGGAAAAACAATACTCAGACAAATTTTTGATATGGTCTATACCAATCAACTCAATATTATTTGCTGAGATAGGTAACACCTATAAATGCAAATAAAATCTATAAATTCTGAGAAACATCTTGGCTTGGTAGATTGAAAACCCCTTTCACAGACAGGAAGAAATGGGTCCAACTCTTGTTTCTGACACATACTGGCTGTGGGTCCCAGGGCAAGTCTTTTAATTGACTTGATTCCATATCTTCCTGACTCCAAGACTGGCCTCTATCAAACATATATGCAAATTACATACTGTTTTCTGTCTCTCCCTCCTTCTCACTTTTCTTCCCCCTCCTCTCCTTCCCTCTCCTGCTTATTCCCTCTTCCTACATCTCCTTCCCTTTCTTTCCGTCTCTCTATTTCTCTCCCCTATGTGGTATGTGTGTATACATATACATACATATGTTTTATATATATATATAGAGAGATCTATACTACATGTGTACATGTATGAACATGAACAGAATATAATTGTTTGATTGGCTAGTCTTATGTCCTTCAGAATGCATTCAAACAGT
This sequence comes from Trichosurus vulpecula, assembly GCF_011100635.1. Lineage (NCBI taxonomy): Eukaryota > Metazoa > Chordata > Mammalia > Diprotodontia > Phalangeridae > Trichosurus > Trichosurus vulpecula. The sequence continues at coordinate 414,110,745 of NC_050573.1, read as the reverse complement.
GCTAACATATAAATATTGGAACTCACCCAACTTATCTATTAGAAATTCACTGAAAGTCCCAAATTAGAGACAGGTATCTGAGACAAACAAGTTTGACTTGACAGGCTGTTTGTGTGTCTGCTAAAGCTGTCATAAGTGATCCATTTCAAAAGAAAACCCTAAGCAGATCATGTTGCATTTGCTGAAGTAGAACAAAAGAAGATTTTATCATTCAAATACTGTGGTAAAGCTGGATCTATTAAGGAAAACCTAACTTCCAAAATGATTCTACAATGGAAAATGATTCAGAGATGCATAAGAAAATATATTTAAGTTAAACCTGATCTATGCAATTCCTATTAAGTGAGGATCAGCCACAGGGGGAAAATGTCATTGAAAACAAAGACACTGAACTCCAACAATATCCTACAAATTAAAAAAAAATGAAATTATAGTCATGAAATCATTATAACAAATCCTTTAAGGTGGATGTCTTTTTTCAGATTTTTCAAAACCAATTATTATTAACTTAAACTCTCAATATCTGAAAGATGAATGCATCCATGACTAAAATATAAGTCAAAAATTCCCATTATAATCTCTCAATTTAGAAACAGCAATGCTAGTAACTGCTTTTTTAATGGCTCTGTTCATGCAGGTATATCTTAATCACTCTGACTCTCTACGTCTTTCTTCTGTGTCCTGGGTCAGATTTTGGCCTCTATTTCTTACTATGACCAAGGATTTTAAGACTGATATATTTCTGCCAATCAGTGGCTGAGCCAGAGAACCTATAGCGGGAATTGTGTCAACAAACTTTGTGCAACCTCAGTGTACGGTAAAACCAGGGGAAACATTGATGAACCAGCTCTTATACTTTTCTAAGAGTGACTGTCAAATCTGCAGAGGTGTACTGCTCACCAAAACTGAAATTGGAGTCCAAAATGCTAGAACAGAAAGATTATTAGACTACCTGCTAACTCAATGAGCTACTGTGCCCTTGAACTGACAGTACATATTTATTTAATATGAATTATAACAATAGTGATATTTAATCATATCTTCATTGACTTCCAAGCTGTGCTTTTAGAGTGGTTCCCATCACACATACATAAAATGCTGAATGTAACTGATTATTGCTATCATTACCAGTATAAATTGTAGCAAAAAAAGTTATTGAATCTACCTAATAGGCTTAAATGTATTAAAACATGGCTGTCCCATCTGAATCCCTGAACAGCTAATTAAAGTATACCCTTGTTTCATTTTTCACAAGAAAAATCTACCTTGGACATCAGCCAAAGAAGGTAAGGTTTTATTTTTCCCCCAGTACTTAGGTAACAGATTGTTTATTCGCTGATTTCCACCATAATCTAATTATCTAAATTTTTTTTAAAGAGAGAAAAATAGAAGAGATCATTGCACAACTAATATAGCAAGTTAATAGATATACCTTAATGGGATACTTCCTATATTATATATTTTTCCTACTCAACAAAAATTTTAAAATATCACTTCCAAAACAAACAAACACATAAAAACTCTGTACATTGGACAGGGGTGGGGGGAATTTTAAATTGTGTGTGCTATATTCAAGATAGAATATTCTGGATATTTCAGATAGGAAGTGTGTCAGGTTGAGCCTATAAAATGCCTCTTTAGATTAAATGTGAACATTTGTTATAGCACCCAAGTTTCATTGTCAGGTTCTTCCTAAATTTAAAACACAGGTGCTGGGAGTTGTGAGGTAAATTTTTAATCTAATTACACAAGCAACCAAGCATTTCCACTTGGGGGGGCAGGGGTTCAGAGAAGTAGCTTGGAGTCCAGTTACAAGCTGATTATCTGAAACAGTAAAAAAAAATAAAAGTGACCAATAGAGGTGCATCCTAATTGAATTGTCCACTTCATTTTGCCTATTCTGAGGTGTAAGCAATAGGGTAAATCCTGTTTTTAGCTATGCAGGATGAAAGTCTATTTGAAGTTGGAGTCTATAGCTGGCTTTTCACAGTAAATTGACCTTGCACCATGCAGCCAATGTCATAATGCTCTGCTTTATCTAGGCTGAGAGAGAGAAAATAGCAAATTGCTTCTGCATGATTAGTTCTGCCACTTCAAACGTGTTTCTTCCGAGTTGGCTTCCACACTTACTGCTAGAGATATGTGCCTCTGGGAAACACTAATCTGTCTCTGAACTTCTCCAATTTAGTAACCCTGTAATTGCCAGTTTGCAAAGATTCCCTCATAGGGCAAAAGTGATAAAGGGTTCTTTTTTTGGAATCAGCAGACTCATAAAGGCAGGTATGGCATTGTATTAATTGCAACATCATCTATTGATGTATATATATATGTGTGTATGTATGTATATAGATATATTCCAATTTTGGGGTTTTTTTTAAATATCAGAGCTGTTCAGATTGCCCCTAAGGTAGAATTTTAGAAACTTTATCAGTATACAGGTGGTTGTGGGTATTAAAATATGCATAGACTTATATAACTTGGTATCATTAGATGGCCATAAGTAGCCCACAAAATTCTTTCAGTGCCACAGAAACTAGATCAAAATGTAATTAGGAAATATTTAACAAAATAAACAAAAATACAATAGAATATAGATAATGTTAACTTGAGGTTTTTAAGTCAGTATGTCACTAGTGAGGATCTATTTCTATTTGTATTTCACACCATTGGTTAGTAGATACAGATTGTCCTTGAAGTCAGGAAGAAGTGAGCAAAAATTCTGCCTCTAACACACACTCGCTATGTGACCTTGGGCAATCACTTAACCTCTCCTTGCTCTATGCAACTATAATCCTTTAATAAAATGCAGAAAAGATACTGACCTACACTAATAAAGGTACCTTCCTTACCCAAGAGTACCCATAATGTATCACCCATAAAGAACACTGGTCTAATCTTTATTCCTATAAACACGTAGGATATATTTTATTTTGTTGATTCATTCTTATTTCGTGGATTTCAAATTCATTGTGATGTCTGACCAACTTTAAAACATGTAACAATTAACATATAATGAAACTCATATTCTGTAGCATTCATTGTTAAAAAAAATCTTTCTCTTTAATCATTACCAAGCTTCACTTTGATTCTTTTAACATCATGATGAAATTTTGTTTTATAAAACTATGAAATCTCACTCCTTGTATACATCAGTTCAAGCCACATTACTTTCCAATAAGATACTGCAGTACTTAGCGTATTGGAGATCTTGATATTTTTAAATAAGTTCCTTGAACCAAAGAAAGTAGAGGGTACTCTGAAAAAAAGATTTGCCTTCTGGCTTTGCACTCCCCTTGTGAAGTGGCATCCATATCTTTGGATAAGAGAATCCCAATTTCAGTGATTGAACAATTTAAATGAACAGCCAAATCTAAAAACAAATGTTTGTTATTAAAAATAAAATGTTTAAATGTTTTAGTGCTCGAATTTCTAGATCTATTTTGGAAGGAGACTCACTAAATGCTGAAAAAAGAAAAATTAGCACTTATAGGTATTATTATTGTTCAGAAGCAAAGGAAAATCCAGGAATTCTTTTCTTTAATTACTGTTCATATATTTAAACCCTATTACTATAAATTTACCCTGATTCATCCAGGGTATAGTAAGCTTTTGGAAAACTGCTAGAACATAAAATCTGTCTGGATAATAAACTTATAATTAAAGGAAACTTCTAGGATAGCTAGAAAGCATAGATTATCTTGTGCAGTATTTGGTTCTTTAACACCAAAGATCAAGTCATCAAGTCTGTTGAAGTCACATACATGTATCAGTCTGAAGGCTTCTGGTAACACATTTTAGAGTGAGTCAACATTTTAAAATGACAATTAAATTGTACAGTCAAAGTAAGTTGTGTAGGAGCAGATAAAATCATCTAAAGGACCCATGAAGATTAATTTTCTTAAAAATCAAAAGTTGGCTAGTGCTATCATTTTCTCATTCATTCTTCTTCCTGTCTGCTGCTCTACCACAGGTGCTAAAATAACAGGTTTAGATTTTGTTTTGTTTTCTTTTTCATTTAATCAGAAGGGTGTAGGGAAGAGGAAAACAAAAATCAAATGACAAGACTTGTAGTAAAATGTTGCTTCTAATATTTTTGACCCAAAGCGGATGTATCTGTTTAAAGGTAAAGAGAGAACAGGGAATGTGTTACCTGACAAATAATTCTTCCTATCAAAAGATTCCATGAACCAGCCTGACACATAAATGGCACATGATGTCAACTTCTATTAAAGGCTTTATAAATGATGACAGCACAAAGAAACAATTGCTTTTTTCTCCCCAAGAACTGAGTGTTTTTATTCAATCTGAGGTGTTTGCTGTGTGTCAGAAATACATGCTTTCCTGGTAATGAACAAACTTTATGATTTCCACTATCTTCATAACCTACTTGGAGAATTTGAGAATACAAATCATGGCAAATAGAAGATAATTTAATTACAGAATATCTATTTGATTTTGGTAGATTTTCCTTCACACTATACTTTAAATTAGTGATAGAACTTTCCTTTAGCTAGTCACTATAAAATATAAATTATTATTCATACGTAACTGAATTCAAACTTGCTACATATATGAAGTTAATTAAGCTAATTTTAATGTGTTTTCTCCAAGAGAATTAAATTGTTCTTGAGGGTAAAAAACCCAACAGCATTCACATGTGAATGCTTTTTCCTCATTCTGTACTAGAGTTGAATATTACCAGCATATGACTACTACTTGTAATCTTTAAGAAAGCAAAACTAGAGAAGTTCAGCAATACTAACTTAGGCATCAATATTAGTTAATCGATGGAGAGGTATGTATTACCTGTTTTTAAGAATCAATGCAGGGACAGCTAGGTGGCACAGTGAATAGAGCACTGACCCTGGAGTCAGGAGGACCTGAGTTCAAATCCAGCCTCAGACACTTGACATACTTACTAGCTGTGTGACCTTGGGCAAGTCACTTCACCCCAATTGCCATGCTTTCTCCCTTCCAAGAAAAAGAATAAATGGATTCTTTGAGTACTAACCCTGACAGACGTTGCTCTTCTCAGCAACACAAGGTGCAAAGACAAGTCCTAAGGTCTCACGATGGAGAATACTATCTACATCCAGAGAAAGATCTATGAAGTATGAATGCAGATTGAGGCACACTTTATGCTCACCTTTTCTCCCCTCTTTTGTTTTTGTTTTTGGGGTTTTTATTGGTTCTGCTTCTTCTCTCTCATGATTCATTCCATTGGTCATAATTCTTCTCCACAACTTCACTAACGTGAATGTGAAGTTATACGTGGAAGATATATGAGATTCCATGCCATCTTGGGGAGTGAGGTGGGGAGGGAGGGAAGAAAATCAGAACTCAAAATGATGTAGAACCGAGTGTTATAAACTATGAAGAAAGAAAGAAAGAAAGAAAGAATCAATGCAATTCTAATTTCTAAAACACCTTTCAAATATTTTTATTCATCATTCCTGAAAACATTTCTATGTGGAAGACCAAGCTATCTTTTTTCATTTAAGGAAACAGAGGTACAAGCAAATTCTGAATGAATTAATATCACAAAAACTCTATGTACCTAACCAGCATTTGAACTTATAGTCTTAAGTTTCCATTTCGTTCCTTAGATACAGTGGCATGGGACCAGTCATATTTGAATGACTCTTCCTAAAACTACACAGTAAGGTATATGAGGGTCAGAGGTGGGATTAGATCTCCAGCCTGCTTAAACACCCCAAACTTGAGAAAAAAAAGTCATCTAGAATGCTACACTCAGACTACCAAAGTAACATCATTCTTTTTTAAGAAAGAACAACCTGAAGCTCACTGTAGGTGCCATTTCCTATGGAAAGATTTTCCTACAATCTCCTCGATGTGGCTACTGTATCTTCAAAAGAACTTATCTTTAACTATCCGGTACCCACTGCGTTTCTGAAATCCGATGTAAGCTCCTGAAGACAAAGGATTGATTTCCAACATTTTTTGTTGAATACTCAAGGCCTAGGGTGTAGTATACCTTTAATTGAAGTTTATTTTAAATTGAATTGAATTCCTCAAGAGAAGGAGCCAGGCTTTATAACTTCTTTTACCTTTCATGGGACTTTGTTCATTGTTTTGTACTTAAATACACACATACGCAAATACACACATACACACATACACAATTCTGATTGATTCAATCCAACGAACAATTGTTAATGCTGACTATAAACGAGCCAGTATTGATGATGACTGGATGGATGGAAATGAGTTTAGTAAGTGTCTACTATGTGCCAAACACTGTGCTAGCAATGAGCATACAAATAGGAAAACAAGTCAGACTATGATCTCAAGCAGTTCACACTCCGAGTGGAGGAAAAAATACACAAGAAAAAGTTCATCTGCAAGATGAATGGAAAGTCATAAGGGTACAGGGCAGGTTTGAGACTTTTGGCATTGCAAGCCTCAAGGGAAATTAAAAGATATCTCATCAACTGTAAGAGAGGCAACATGATACAGACAATGGCATGCTAGATCTGGAGTAAGTAACACTTGGATTTTGAGGTCTACTCCAGTCTCTTACTAGCAGCATGGATATTGGAAAAATCACTTCATTCAGCTGAGTCTCAGCTTTCTCATTTGTAAAGTAGGACTAATAATATTTTCATTACTTATTCCACAGAGTTACAAGGCATAAGTGAAGCAATTGTACAATATATGAAAGTCTTTTATGAATATTAAAAAATTATATAAATGTCAGCTATTACATCATGTTTTTAGGTGCCAATTCATCAAACAAGCAGAAGAGTTTCTTGTATGTCCATTCAGAAACTATCTTTTTCTTATATGATGAAACATAAAAAATCTCCAGAGAAGAATGAAACAATTTCTTCAAGTTTTTCTTTTGACACTGGGTACTCATCTATGGAATTAGATGAAGAAAGAAAGGTGGAAATCGAAGGAACAAAGCAATCAAGGAAAAGTATTTGTCAAAGTAACAGTGATGTATTCTGCACTGACAAAATACATATGGTGTCTGTGACTAAATTGTGCTCCAAGTCCAAGGAAGGGGGGCCCACTGCAGCCCAGTCAGCACTAGACTCAGAGGTTGGGGGAAACAGTGTCCCAACCCAGGGTCTCTGCAAAAAGAAGGGATTGAGACAGGGCAATTTTTTTTCCCCTGCAACACAGGAGACAGTAATGTGACATGATTAAATAAACACATTTATGATCTTCTGTTTTCCCAGCAAAGAGCATTTCTAACTCTTACTAAGGTAGCATTGGTTGTATGTGAAGGTGTAGCAAGTAACCTATATATGAAGATAACTTTGAAAATGATAAAAAACAATAAAGTATATTTTATTTCCTCCTTTCAGACTTTGCATGAACAATGAGATTATTGCACGGAACAGCAGTGATAAGTTGTAGGCAAAACTAGGCATATTATAGAACCCTGACAGTATCCAATATGAACCAAAGTGTCCTCTTGGAGTTAACATATGAAACTGCCTTAAAAGTTAAAAAAAAGTCTAAGAAGGAAGTTTTAATACTTGGTTTATTTTTTTTTATTGAAAGCTCTCTAAAAGAAATATCCAAATGTCAATCCAAAATACCACATTTATATATGCTAGATTATAGGAGATACAAAATATTGAAAATATTTATTAAAGCTTCCCAAGCATTTTACCAAAAAATAATGTGCAGTACCTTAAACAAGTATGTGATTTCCCTAACTAATTATATTAGAGAAAAGGCCCTATTGACTTACTTAGTGGAGGGAAAGAGTCTTTGACTTTGAAAGATCTCTGTGGTATGCTTCTACTACATATCTTTTTCAAGAAATTCAAAATGAGACTGACAAATAGAAAGGTTTATAAAATTTGAGAATAAGGAGGAAACTTAAGAAATCACAAAGTCCACCTCTCTTTCTTCCAGCAAATAAGAGATCTTCCCAATTTTAGAGATGAGGTGCCTAGAGGAAAGAGGGCTAAGTAATTTGTCCAAGAGCACATGGATAGTTAGTGACCAGAGATAAGATTAGAACTCAGATTTTCTCATTCCCAAGACAGTGATCTTTCTACTTGATGGTCATCTGTTCCTGTTGCCTGGCAAATGGCATTAATTGCTTATGTATAAAATGAGTTGACTTAGGCATAAACCATGATCTTTCATGTCATAATTTCTGTCTTTAAAAGACCTCCATTACATAAATATAATTAGATTTTTAAATATAAAGTTCACTTTGCTCAGAGTTGATATTTCTTTTTTTTCTTTTTATTAATTAATTTATTTTTCATTTTCAACATTCACTTCCACAAGATCTTAAGTTTCAGATTTTCTGCCCATATCTCCCCTCCCCCTACCCCAAGACAGTGTGCATTCTGATTACCTCTTCCCCCAATCTTCCCTCCCTTCTATCAACCTCCCTCCTCTTATCCCCTTCCCTTCTATTTTCCTGTAAGGCATTGTCTGTATATCTTATTTCCCAGTTGGATGTAAAAACAATTTTTAGCATTCATTTTTAAAACTCTGAGTTGTACATTCTCTCCCTTCCTTCCTCCCCACACACCTTCATTGAGAAGGCAAGCAATTCAATGTAAGTTATACGTGTGTAGTCATGCAAAACACTTCCATAATAGTCATGTTGTGAAAGACTAACTACATTTCCCTCCATCTTATCCTGTCCCCCATTTATTCTCTTTTCTCCTTTGACCCTATCCCTCCTCAAAATTGTTTACTTCTGATTACTCCCCCTCCCTTTTGTCCTCCCTTCTATCATCCACCCCTCTCTGATCCTCTTCTGCCCACTTTCCTGTAGGGTAAGATAGATTTTTGTACCCAATTGAGTATGTATGTTATTCCCTCCTTAAGCCGAATCTGATGAGAGTAAGGTTCACTCATTCCCTCTCACCTGCTCCCTCTTCCCCTCCACTGTAAAAGCTTTTTCTTGCCTCTTATGTAAGATAACTTACCCCATTCAACCTCTTTTCTCCTTCTCCCAGTATATTCCTCTCTCATCCCTTAATTTTATTTTTAGATGTAATCCCTTCATATTCAACTCACCCTGTGCCCTCTGTCTATACACACACGCACACATACACACATATACATACGTACATGCATATACACATACATACATACATATATTCCCTACATCTACCCTAATACTGAGAAAGGTCTCAGGAGTTACAAATGTCCTCTTTCCGTGTAGGAATATAAATAGTTCAACTTTAATGAGTGCCTTGTTATTTCTCTTTCCTGTTTATCTATTCGTGCTTCTCTTGAGTCTTGTATTTGAAAGTCAAATTTTCTATTCAGCTTTGGTCTTTTCATCAAGAGTGTTTGAAAGTCCTCTATTTTATCAAATATCCATTTTCCCCCTGAAGGATTATACTCAGTTTTGCTGGGTAGGTGATTCTTGGTTTTAATCCTACGTCCTTTGACTTCTGGAATATCATATTCCAAGCCCTCTGATCCCTTAATGTAGAAGCTGCTAAATCTTGTATTTTCCTGATTGTGTTTTCACAATATTTGAATTGTTTCTTTCAGGCTGCTCACAATGTTTTCTCCTTGACCTGGGAACTCTGAAATTGGCTACAATACTTCTAGGAGTTTTCCTTTTAGTATCTCTTTCAGGAGGTGATTGGTGGAGTCTTTCAATATCTTTTTTCCCCTCTGGTTCTAGAATATCAGAGCAGTTTCCCTTGGTATTTTCTTGGAAGATGATTTCTAGGCTCTTTTTGTTTTTGATCATGGCTTTCAGGTAGTGCAATAATTTTTAAATTGTCTCTCCTAGATCTATTTTCCAGGTCAGTTGTTTTTCCAGTGAGCTATTTCACATTGTCTTCTATTTTTTTTCATTCTTTTGGTTTTGCTTTATAATTTCTTGATTTCTCATAAAGTCATTAGCTTCCATTTGCTCCATTCTAATTTTTAAGGAATTATTTTCTTCAGTGAGTTTTTGGACCTCCTTTTCCATTTGGCCAATTCTTCTTTTTAAAGCATTCTTCTCCTCATTGCCTTTCTGGACCTCTTTTGCCATTTGGCTTAGTCTATTTTTTTAAGGTATTATTTTCTTCAGCATTTTGAAGGGTCTTCTTTAGCAAGCTGTTGACTTGTTTTTTTGTGATTTTCTTGCATCTCTCTCATTTCTCTTCCCAATTTTTCCTCTTACTTGATTTTCAAAATCCTTTTTCAGCTCTTCCACAGCCTGTGGCCTATTCATATTTTCTTGGAGGCTTTTGATGTAGGAGCTTTGACTTTGTTGTCTTCTTCTGGTTTTATGTTTTGGTCTTCCTTGTCACCAAAGTAAGATCCTATAATCTGATTTTTTTCTGCTATTTGCTCATTTTCCAGCCAATTACTTGACTTTTCAGCTGTTTGTTAAGGTAGGTCTCTGCTTCCAGAGTGTAGGGTGTATACTATCCCAAGCTTCAGGGGTTTTATGCAGCTGTTTTCAGAGATATTTCTATGGATCTGTAAATTTTCAGTTCTTCCAAGGTTGTATGATCAAAGGAAAAGTGTTTACTCTTCTGGTATGTGCTCTGGTCTGTGAGTGACCACAAGCATTCTTTTCTGCCTTGGAACTGTGAGGAGGATTCCCTCTCTAATGCCATCACAGGCCCCACATTCCCAGAGCTCCTCCTTGCCCCAGGACTGACTCCCTAGGATTGTGACCCAGGTCCAAGGAGGACAAAGCAAGAGAATCCTGCTTCAGGGCTTCCAAGAGATCCCTACAATCCCTCTCTGATTACCTACTTGATCCCTACCCCCACTGTCTGTGGGCCAAGAGCTCTGGAAGTAGCCACTACTGCTGCTGCAGCCACCACCCCAGGGCTGGAATGCTCCGCCATCCCCAGGTCTGACAGACCTTTCCTTCTAAGTTCTATTTGGTACTTGTGGGTTGAGATGTTTGGAAGCCACCCCAGGTTTCAGTGATTCAGTACCCTGCTCTGGCCCTATCTGTGCCAGCATGGCCCATGCTGGACTGCACTCTTCTCTCAGACTGGTGCAACAGACATTTCCTGTTGATCTTCCAAGTTGTCTGGGGCTGGAAATTTGTTTCACATTGTGTGGGTTCTGCTGCTCTAGAATTTTTTTGGAGTCATTTTTATAGGTATTTGGAGGAGTTTGGGAGAGAGCTCAAGTAAGTCCCTGTTTTTACTCTGCCATCTTGGCTCTACCCCCATGGAGCTGATATTTCTTATCCCTACTTATTATCAATTTCTCTGTTCAAACTTCAACTGCTTTCACACATAAATAATATATTATTTAGTTTGTTACCAAGAAAAAAAACAAAATAAACTTAATTTCCATTTAGATCCTAAAGTATGTTTTATGAAAATTTCAATAATTTATTCTTTTAAGAAAGCTCTTTTTAGTAGTTATAAGATTAATTATAGTGACAATTTATGATTTATGGGGTAGCTGAAGTTGAACCGAAGAGAAGAATGTAGTGTAAAGGAAAAAACTCTGGCTTTGCTGGCAGGAGGCAAATTTGTTCATTATTTTTAAGGAATGAATGCATTATAAGGACCAGGAACATCACATTATGTTTATAGGAGCATAGCTATGGTAGAAATTAGCACTTTTATGATGACAGAGGCTTCTTTTTAACCCAAGAGATCTCCCTTCTTACCCATTGCTTTAACATTTAGTTTATCTTAAATAAAAGCTCAGCTCTGACTGGACTACTTATTTGAAAAGTACACAATGACTAGGGAACAAATCAACACTTTAGAAATCAGTGTTTCGTGCTCTAAAGTGCTAAGTAGAGTCTTTATGCAAAGTGAATAACTCCAATGGTGAGGATATCCTCAATGACCTAACTCCTACTTGTGGACTGAAAATCAGGCATAAGGAGAAGGCCAATTGGCAGATAATGCCATTCCTCTGCAGCTTGTGTACAAACTGAGAGGTTGAAGTGCACCCTTTCAGCACCAGGATTCATTTCCAGTAGTTCCACTCTCCTTTTAAGACTTATACCAGGGAAAGTAATATTGCTACAACCTCTTAGCATTCTTTTTCACGCTCCAGCTCTGCAGACAAGCATATTGTAACGTCTGGAGTGTCCTCTTCATCAACACATTCCAAGCTGCTTTGGCTCGGAAGAATCTAAACTTGTGGCTGATGACAGACAACTCAAATCTTTTAAGAGAACTTTAAAAAAAAAAGAAAGCAAGGGGGGAAAACAGCATGTCAGCTCACACAGTGCTGTGGGCCACTTTAGCTGACTGAGTAATACAATTCTCTAGAATAGAAGAAGTTTCAATGATAACCTTGTTGAGAGTGATAGCAGAGGACAAAGATGTCACTTTTAAATGTGTAACTTAGTACTATCAGCACTGTTAATTCCTCTGTTCATTTTAACTCTTCAAATGCGGCGGTATGGATTTCACTTAGGCACAGGACAAGTTTATCAGTAAGGACTGGTACAATATGAAGGCAGGACTAACAAGGGGTGGGGGTAGGGAATATGTTGCCTTAGTGAGAAACTTAGTAGTGTACTGTTTAGTATTTACTAAAGTTAATGTCTCAATGGGACTGAAAAAATAATTAGCCAGAGTTCTCAATGAGATATTTATGTCTTCTCTAAGTCATAAGCTTTGATTCAGGTTGCCAAGTTGAGACTTAAAAGTAATTTATCTTCAAACACCCATCCCTTCTTAGAAAGAGTTGGTGGTATCACCTTATTTTTAAATGGCAAATATTCCTTTCACAATGAGGAACTTCAGTGTAAGAATAAAATACACCCTGAGCAATAAATCTAACACAATCAATGATCCAATCACATGATTTAAGCCTGAAAACAAACAAACCCAAAACATTTTGCCTTAAATATTCAGGAAATGAAGAAAAAATAGTTTTACTTGAATTATCCAAACATTTTCCGTACTTCTCCATTATACTTTGTGAGTATAGATGTGACCTTACAATACTTCCTTACATCAAAAGACTACAAATCAGTTAAATTAGTTTGAAAGCCTACGAAAGGCTTTAGTGACCACTGTACACCTTCCCCCAAGAGCTGAATTACCTTTAATTTTGGAGAAACTAAACAATTACAGGTGTTACTGGAGACAGAATTGAGAAGGGGAATTAGCGTAATTGGATTTTAAGATTAGAAGTGACTTTATAGACCATTAACATCAAGACCAAGAATGTAATTTCTTCTAGCAACATTTACCTAAGATAGATCCTTTATAATTGATTTCCACATTCATTTTTTAAACAAATTATGAAGAGGAAAGCTTTCATATATGTTGTTCTAAATAGCTGGAATTTCTGCCAGGAGTTCTGGGGATGTTAATCCATACATCTGCCTAATACCTGAGTTTTGAAATATCATAACACTTTTTCCATAATAAAATGTTTTCATTTACTGTGCCAGATACTTCTTTAGATGTATATTATATTTTATTTACAGCAATAAAAAACTCCAAATATATTTAAATGTTAAAATAGTCATAGTGAAATCTAACTGGTTAATCATGTGGATCAAGATCAAGGTCTCTTTGTCGAAACAGAAATTACAGGAAAAGATCAGGAAATCAGTCAAGAAGTGTTTAGTAAAGCAATTACTCTGTGTCAGATGCTATAGTAAGAAACAGAAATACAAAGAAACACAAAAGTAACCCCTACTCTTGAGGAGCCCACATTCTAATGGGGAGACAACATGTAAATAACTAAGTAGATAGAAGATATATACAGAGTAGATGGAACATAATCTAAGTGGGTAACATCAAAGTGATTAAGAAATAGTGAGGGAGGGCAAGGGCTGGACGGACATCCTGCAAAAGATGCACTTACTAGCTGTATAACCTTGGGCAAATCACTTAACCCCAATTGCCCTGCCTTCTCCCCTCAAAAAAAAGTTATAATGATGCAAGAATATAGCCACTGGTTCCAGCCCAATGAAAATATGCAGTGAGAATTTGCAGAATGACCCTATTTCAGGGATATTTTTGTCCTAATAAAAACTTAGCTATACATTTAAAAGAAATACCACTATTTTCAAAAGTTTTTATATCCATTCTTTTTAATATATGTTTAACTTCTTAATTCCAAGTATCAATATCATAAGGCAGAAATGTTATTGGTAAATTAGTTATCCACAGTTGATAAACTGGGTGCTTTAGGAAATGTATTCATTTCTTTACAAGAGTAATATTACTCCACAGAAATGCCCATACTTGTCAAAGTACCCACCTTACAGTCAGGGGACATTTCCACTACTTAATGCTAAAATAAGGATATTCAAAAACAAATGGTCAACCAGATTAATCTTCTTCCCCTAGCCCAAGACCCTTGAGAAACAAAGTTAGAAACAAAGCTTCCTCTGTTTCATGCTGACAAGATAAGTGAGAGGAATAACTCAATTCTCTTATATCCCCCAATATTTTTTAAATTTCTCACCCAAATCTCAGACTAAAGCTAACTCTGTGATATTTCTCTCCAGTGCTACAAACCACAACTCATCCATCCTTTCTCATCCTGTGTGACTCTTGTGCATATACTCTTATAAATTATCCATGGAGGTTCCCTCTCTAGCACTAGATACTGACTGCTTGTGTATCAATGTATACCCACAAGGGTTAACCTGGCTATTCCTTGTTCTTGTCCCATAACTGGACCATGAGGGTACCACATATTTATGCCTATCCTACATATGTCCATTGCCTCTTGGGTGACAAGTCTTTTTTTTTTCTTGAGACCGTGATGTTACATGTTTCACAGTCATATAGCATCACCAAATCTATATTTTAGAAGATGAGTCTTTGTTACAGGGAGAAGTTAGGTAATTAAAAAATACTGTACAAATTTCCAAAATGCAATATAATCTGTCCCCTTCCTCATGTTATATTCTGGGCCCATTTCCTTGTCCATATGCAATATCTGGACAAAATATATAAAGATTATCATGTAGCACTCTGTGAGCAGTCCTTCTAATCCCCTACGACAGTCTAGAAAATAGAAATTCTCCATTGTTTTTTCCTGCACCACCACAAGGTAGGCTGAGGCAGGAAATATTACTCTCTGTTGGTTTTATCTATTATGGCTAAAAAAAATTTGCCTTTAACCCTCCCATTGCTTGTGATACTGAATCCCCAGCTGCCCCAAAACAATCGGTCCTCTCTCTAGCCCCCATTTTCTGTTTTCTTATCTCTATTCATATCAATGCCTCCCCTCCCACGATCTACTCCAACTCAGCTTACCCACTCCATTGTGCCCACTGGAATTTTCATTTTATATTTGTAATTTACTGAGGAAGAGAAGTGAAGCAAAGTAAAAGAAAGAGAAAGAAACAGTCATTTCCCAGGCAGTATGCAAATATTTTACAAATACTATTTTATTTAATTCTCCCAACAATCCTTTGAGGTCAGTGCTGTTAGGATACCCTTTTTATATTTGAGGAAACTGAGGCAGATAGAGGTTAAGTGACTTGTTGAGAATCACAAAGCTAGTAAATTTTCAAGGCCAGATTTGAACTCAGGTCTTCTGTACTCCATAACCATTGGTCTCTCCACTCCACCATCTAGCTATAAATAGATTTAGAGCTAGTAGGAAAATTAGAGGTCATCTAATCCAAGATTAGGAAAATGAGACTCACAAAGGTTAAGTGACTTGCCCATGGTCATACAACTAGTAAGTGTCAAAGTCATAATTTAAACTCAGGTGCTTTTGTTGTTGCTGTTACTGTTATTTTTGCTTCTAAATCCAGCATCTTAACCACTATGGATTATCAAAATTCATTTCGTTTTATATTTCTTCCTCTCAGGCTTCTTCCATATTTTGACTGCCATGGAGGATTGGCACAAAATATTTCATCCTTGGCCATTTTCTCTAGTATTGGCTATGCCTTTGCTCATATTTCCCTTCTCCCAAAACATTGGGTCCTCAGGGGAAGCTAGAATACTTTCTCCTTCCCTGTTCCTCCCTCCTCCCTCCCTTGTCCAAACTCTTCCTGTGTCACCATTAGCATGTTTCTCCTTTGAAGTTCACTGTACTAAAATACATCACCTACTCCAGATTCTGGTGACAGTTATCCATCTATTGATCACATACTTTCCTTCCTTTTTAAGGAATTTAGTACCTGACTCACAACTCAGCAGCATTACTTTCCACTCAGATTGGTATAGATCATCAAAAAAGTATCGTATTTCCCCATGTATAAGACGCACCTTAATTTTGGGGCCTGAAATTTGAAAAAAAAATGTATTACATACAGTTATTGAACTCAAATTTTATTCACCTGCTCTTAGCTTTCAGGCATCTTTTGGGCAAGTCTGGTGCATATATGCATGCTTACTCCATTCCGTTTCATGAACCTGAAGCACCAATTGTGTCCTCCTTTGAAATCAGTAACTTCTTTTTCATCAGCAATTCTTCTTGCCTCATGCTGAACCATCTTTGTTGACAGAGGAATTCCAATATCCCTTTGTTCTTCAATTCATATCTTCAATTCCCTCTCTAAATCAGGCCATTTTGCTGACTTGCTTCTCATGGCCTTCTTCTGCCGTGGCATTTTCAGTAGGGTTTCTTCTTCGCGTAGCCAGTCTGAGATTGTTTTCTCAGTTGGAGGAGGACCAAACATATTCATCAGCACAATTTCCATTCACTTTTGCAAACTGGATCACTTTTAACTTGAATTCAGCACTGTACGAAAATCTTTTCTGAGCCATTTCTGGGCAAACCATGGCAAAATGTAACCTAATACACTGGTAACAAGTGCAGAACAATAAGCACAAAGACAACAAGCGCAAAGACAACAAGCGCAAAAAAGCGGGAAATGCAAGTAAAAAAATCTACAATGACTGTATAAGATGCACCTAGTTTTTAGGCCCCAAATTTTTCAAAAATTCATTTGCATCATAAATCCCAGGTTCAAATCCCATTTTCACAACCTAGTATCAATATGACTTTGGCCAGTCACTTAACTTCTTTGTCTCTCTGTTTCTTCAGGAAAATGAAAGGATTGGACTAGATGATCTCTAAAGTCCCTTTCAGCTCTTAAAATCTATTATTCTAAAATTTTCAACTATGTTGACATTCCCAACAGGTTAGTCAATCTCCTTAAAAGCAATGACTTGCTTCTATAGTCAAAGGATATGTCATACTCTCAGTGACCTCATCATGTTACATGTATTGATATATCATCTCAACCCAAATAATCATCAAATCTACAAACTGAATTCTAGTCTCTTTCCTGAGATCAAGCCTCAAACTTCTAATTGCTGCCCATCTTATACATATTTAAAATTCATCCTTTCCAAAACAGAACTCATCATTTTTTCACCAAAATCTTCTCCCTACCCTGACAAACTTTCCTATGTCTGTCCTTTCAGTTGTACAAATTTACAACTTTGGAGCCATTTTTTTTTCAATATTCACTCTCCTTCACCCCATATGTCTAATCAATGGCCTTATGTTGTCACTTTTACCTCTACGACATATCTTGCATTGGTCTCTGTACTGCTAGCCACCACTCTAATTCAAACACACTACCTTTTGCCTGGACTATTGCAAAAGCTTCCTACTGGATCTCTGTACCTCTAGTACCTCCCCTCTTCAGCCCATCTTCCACACAGATCCTAAAGTAATATTCTTAAAGTTTTGGTCTATGTCACTCCCATATTTAGCAAATTTCAGAGACTTTACTATTCCTCTAGAGCAAAAATAGGGATTTTCTCTGCAGCAAGGGAATGAGGGCTCCTATATATTGAAGATTTTTAAAATGATGAGGAAACTTGAACAGTTTTCCCTACTTATTTTAATTATTTACTTTGGCAGCAGATTCCTCTCTGGTTATGCGATATCCTTGTATCCACACTAGGAAGGAAGAAAGGAAACCCTTGCAAAAGATATAGCATGTACAAAGGAGATTTATTTAAGCATATTGTTTACAGTCATTTAATAACAGGAGTGGAATGCTGTGAGCTTCCATAGGTGGGTCCAGTCTAGTAATTTCCAGATTTCAGTGCAATTGTGTCCCAGGTTTCCTTTTTCATATGTATTTTTAAATCCCTCCTTCTGGAGTGTTCTAGGACGGTGATTGGTAGAGCAAGGTGTGATCAGTTACTTCTTCTTCTAGATCTACACTTTGAAACTGAGAATGGTTCAAAAGGGGAATGAGAATATACTTTTTACATTCATTGGTTTGTTTCAAAGCTTAGCTTGAGCCCTACTTTCTTCTACTTGAAGCCAATCCAGATCTCCCAAGCCAGTATTGCCTTCCTAAAAATGTTGCCCTGAATCCATTTTGCATATACTTATGTATTTAGATGGTATTTCCCATGATGGAGAGCAAGAATCATTTCACTTTTATATTTGGCTCTCTGATGCCTAGTAAGGTAATTAACACATAATAGACACTTAATAAATGCTTCTTGATTGATTTCATAATTGGCATGGATCTTTTTCTGGGATTATGCACTTTATTTGGAAAGCTTTGTGGTACTCCAAAGCCGGATGAAATCAGGACAGTGTCATCTGCAAACAATAACTTTATTCCTTAAATTGTAGAAATCATCTGTAGGAATCCCTCTTTCATTTGAATCATGCATTGTACATCCTACCTAACAGTAGAAAAATGCCTTGGGTCGGCACACATCTCCCTGTTTTGTGCCTTGACCAATACTGATAATCAGAAGATTGTCAAACTATTTTTTTTCATTTTGAGTTAATCTAATATGATTTAAATTAGTGGTTGGAACATATTTTTGGAGCATACTCTTTAAGGTCATCTTTTGTTCAGTCAAATGGAATATATTTTTACAACCAATAAACATTAAAGACAGAGAGATCTTGTATCCTCTGTACCCTTTAGTTAATTATGTGAATACAAAGATAACATTTCCTATAGAAATAGGAAGGGAAGGACAAAAGGAAGAAGGAAGGATGATTCTTACAAAAGGGAAGAAAGGGATAGAGGGAGGAAAGGAACAGAGAAAGGAAGGAAGGAGAGAAATAGTGGAAGAGGAGGCAAAAAGAGAAAAGCAAAGAAGATTTTATATGCCAGGTACTGTACTAGTGTTTACAAATGTTATTTCATTTGATCCTGATGATTCTTCTTAAATATTTTCAAGAGAAGATAGTACATGTATATGAGTTGGTAGATACCTCTGTTTTCTTGGAAATGACATCTGTAATCTTCCCCGATCCTTTGCTATTCTCTGCTTACTGGCCCTCAAAATTGGGTTGCCTCAGCACAGACTTCCTCCATGTATACTAAGTCTAGTATGTTTGGTCTTCCCATCTTTGCGCTCTCTAGTGCCTTTCCACTTCCTCATGAAGCATATTGAAAATGCATTAGATTCCAATTGGGATGATTTCATTGTCATTGATGGAGAAAATAGGTTTGTTATAGAAGGCTTAGCCAGTTCAGTCTCTACTCTTTCTATTATTTCCCATCCAGTTTTACCCATAATGTTCTTGTGGCAATCTACATTGAGTCTCACCAAACTCTCTTAAAACATTTTTCCTATTAAAATACTCCTTGCTCTTTTATTTAATGATAAACCTCATATCTTTAGCCAACAAGTTTATATCTTAAACAGGTGTCACAACTTTGCTGCAAGATCTTTCTGTTTAACAAAGAAATCAATGTTTGCTAGCTAAGGCAGCTATTAGGCTCCTTTGGCCATTTCATTGTGCCCAATCACATTATATTCAACTTTCTTACCCAAGAAGACCTGAATTCAAATCCTACTCTAGGCAAGCCCCCTAATAGCTCTGTGTCTCATTTTCTTTCTCTGTAAAATGAGGAGAATGGACTCTATAACAACTAATATCCCTTTTAGCTTCTGCTTGGTTTTGACTCTATGGGAATCTGTCTTTTTCCATTAGATTGAAAGCTCCTTGAGGGCTAAGACTATTTTTCTTTTTTTATAATTTGTATCCCCAATGCCTAGCATGGTGATTGTCTCATAATAGGCACTTATTAGTGTTTTCTAAATTGAATTAAAATTGAAATTTGTCCATCTGCTGTTTTTTTCCATTTCATCAATAACACTTAAATAGATAAAATTGGCAGCTTGTTTTTTTAACTGTGCTGGGATCTGGGAATAGAAAGAGAAAAATTAAGCAACCCCTATTATTAAGGATCTTACATGGTCTAACTTTACACAGACAGTAATTCAGAAATAAATCCTGCTTCAATAACTAGTTGTTTTCTGCCTATTAATAATGAAATCAATAATAATGCCAAGTATATTAATGGCATCATGTATAGTAAAGAAAAAAAACGTTTTGTAGAATTGGAACCATAGTCTGATTTCACTTTTTAACATTGAGATATATTGCCTAGATCAGTGTACCTATGCTTTTGAAATAACTTCTGTAACTGAATTGTTTCAAACAAATAGTAAAAGCACATAATTCCTGTTTTATATTTGGTTGAAAATTATATGCAAGATTACCAGTCCTTTAAAGTCTAAGTCACATTCATATACTCTCTAGATGTATGCAATTGGTGTCTTGTTTTAATTTTCATAAGAAGTCATGACTTTTAATTTGCTTCAAAAAATTCTGGTCAACTGTGGTTTTCATTTGTTTCATTGCTGTGGTCACTCAGCTTTCAATATGGATTTGAAATAGAAAAGTTGGCTAATCTGTCTACACACCTTCTGGAAAAACAATGGAAACATTTGAGATTTTTGAGCAGCATTATTATTACATGAGATATTTTACTGTACCAAAGAATTTTTCATTGGAAATAAGAAAGCACTTTTACCCTGAGTTCTCTCACACAGCTAACAATGGGAAAACATGTCAAACTCTTACAATTTCCTCTAAAAGTTAAATACAGTAAAATTTCCTGCAACGTGAGTAAAGAATGAGTGGGTAAAACAAGCTACTGTAAAATGACAGCTAAAAATGGTTTTAGACTAGTGTGTAACTTTATTCATTTGTGTAAGAGGTAAATACTTAAACACACTAATTCTTAAAAGATCAGAAACTAAAAATAGCTAATCTATCCATAAATCAGCAGGGAGTAAAATAAATTGGTACAGATAATTTCCAGGAGAAGTTGTAATTATTCTATGCACTCTAGGTCTGGCTAAATATTTAATTTAAAAAATAAACTTTTCCTACTATGTCTATTGTCTGGACAATTTTTAAAAATCCTTTTAAGAAACTAAAAATTAAAAGTTCTGGTTTCCTTGTGCCTGAGTTACTTTCTGGTAATATTAAATATCTTTTGAATTATGAATTCTATCAAGCCACTGTAGTAATATCTAGAAAAATACCACCATGGTGTTTGTTAACCAGTCATTGAGTGACCATCTAAATCAACTTCCCATAGATCATACAAAGATCATAGCTTCAGAACTAGCAGGGACCATGGAGGACATGGAGGTCACTTGGTCCAAACCCCCATTATTTTAAAGACAAAATTACACTGAATTTTAGACTGTGCTGAATTACAGGTTACACTGAAATCCAGAAAGATTAAATGGCATGCAAAAGATCACACTGGAAGCAAGTGATAGAGCCAGGATTCAAACATAGGACTTTGACTCCAAACCCAGGATTGTCAACATATCCAAGCATTTAATAGTGTAGGCATTAAAGAGGAAAAGTGGAAGTTTAAGTTAGGGGGAATATCATGATATAGATAATATAAAGATAGATAATGTAGTTGCTGATAGGGATAATTTAAATGTAGATGTAGTAGAGAGGGGGGCGGGGGGGGCGAGAGAGAGAGAGAGACAGAGAGACAGAGAGAGAGATTTTAGTTTCACCAAATAAATGAGTAATATGACATATCTATTTCTGGGTAACATAAGGAGCCAAATAACTATTCCATAATTCCTTGTCATAAACTGATAATAATGGCTAACATATATAAAATGCTTTTAAAGTACTTGAATATTCAGGATTTCTCCTAATCCTCATGAAAACTATGTGGTTAGATTATGGAATGTTACTATTGCCACTTGATATATATCAGATTACAGAGGTATCTGTACAGAGTACATATACATGTATGTATGTATGTATACACATACAGTACAGAGACTAGCTCATAGTAGGTGAGTGGCAGAGTCAGTACCATCTCTAAGTTTCCTAATCCTAGTAATTTTAATTTTGTTCTAAAATAAAATCAAGTGATACCATGGAATGAATGATGGATTCAGACACAGATGATCCAGATTTTAATCCAGACTACCCAGTGATGTTGGACAAGTAATTAAAGCAATATTGGCTCCCATTTCCTCAAGTGTAAAATGTGGGGGTTAGACTACAGAACTCTTGGTCTCCAGATCTATGATCCTATGATCTATGAAATGTCTGAGTCATACTAGATAGTCTCAAAATTTCATTTCAGCTTTTAAAATCTTATGGTGATCTGATGGTACATGTATAACCTATAGCAAATCACTTGACTTCTCAAAGAGGGGAAGAGGAAAGATGGCAAGAATTTGGAACTCAAAATTGAAATAAAACAAAAACAAATTTTGCATGTAATTGGGTAAAAATGAAATATTAAATCATTTTTCAAATTTATGATCCAATTATACCTATAGCAATTCATTCCACTCCAACTACCTCCTAACTGATATAGCATCTAAATATACAAGAGTTGTATTTGCTTTCCCAAAAGAAGAGTCAGTGTCATTAACTTACATGTCCATTTCAAATGCCAGAGGGGATCTTGATATTAAGTGCAGAAAAAAAGAACCATAGGGATTTTATGCAATATGAAAGTACCTGATAGATGATTTACAATTTAATGGAGTTAATTCCCAAGGTCACAAATCAGCAGTTACACTTCAAGGACTGAGTAGGATAACATTTTACTTACATAATTACTTGCTCTTTACTTACACAAGCACTAGTTACATACCTCACCAGTCAGAGTCTGAATAAAGCCTTAAGACATAGCTGTAACTACCTTTCTTACCTATAGAAACAACCAAACTGAAAATCTTACCCCACTTGTCAGAATTGAAATGTCCTTCCTCATTTTCAAATTTATAAAGATTTGTTCGCAACCAAATGGAAACAAAAGTAAATGCAGTTCAATGGTTCCAGCAAAAGTACTAACTGCGAAGATGGCGGCAGGTAAGCTGGGACTAGAGTGAGCTCCCTAACGAATCCCTCCAAAAACCTATAAAAAAAAGGCTCTGAACCAATTCTAGAATGGCAGAACCCACAGAACAGCAGAGGGAAGCAGGGCTCCAGCCCAGGACAGCCTGGATGGTCTCTGGGTGAGGTCTATTCCACACGGAGCTGGGAGCTGGGAGCTGGGAGCTGGGAGCTGGGAACGGAGTGGAGCAGAGCCCAGCTTGAGCGGCGTGGAACAACCAAACTTGGAGTCAGGAGGATGGGACCCCTAGCGCCCTGAATATGTGAGCTGTGGCAGTTATCAGACCCCCCGACCCACAAACACCAAAGATAGCGGGGAAGGTTAGTGGGAAAAGCTGCCAGAGTGGAAGGAGTTTGCGGTTCGGCTTCCAGCCCTGGGGGCAGTGGAGGTGGGGCAGCTACAGCTGTTGTTACTTCCGGCCCCAGGCTGACCTGGTGGGAGGAATTAAGTGGAGGATCAGAGCAGGGGTGCACAGCCTGCTGAAGATCTAAGCCCAGTCCGGGTTGGGGGTTGGGGAAGGAGGAGTGCTGGTGTGGCAGAGCTGGCACATCCCCCCCAAACGTGGAACATAGAACTCGTTAGTCTACAAGCAGTCATACCCCACTGAAAAACTCAAGGGTCAAGTTAGTTGGTTGGGAATATGGCCAGGCAGCGAAAGCACACACAGATTCAGTCTCAGACTTTGGATTCTTTCTTTGGTGACAAAGAAGACCAAAACATACAGCCTAAAGAAGACAACAAAGTCATAGAGCCTACAACAAAAGCCTCCAAGAAAAACATGAACTGGCCCCAGGCCAGAGAAGAACTCAAAAAGGAGTTGGAAGAGCAAGTTAAAGAAGTAGAGGAAAAATTGGGAAGAGAAATGAGAAGGATGCGAGAAAACCATGAAAAACAAGTTAATGACTTGCTAAAGGAGACCCAAAAAAATACCGAAAAATACACTGAAGAAAACAACACCTTAAAAAACAGACTAACTCAAATGGCAAAAGAGCTCCAAAAAGCCAATGAGCAGAAGAATGCCTTGAAAGGCAAATTAGCCAAATGGAAAAGGAGGTCCAAAAGACCACTGAAGAAAATACTACTTTAAAAATTAGATTGGAGCAAGTGGAAGCTAGTGACTTTATGAGAAATCAGGATATTATAAAACAGAACCAAAGGAATGAAAAAATGGAAGACAATGTGAAATATCTCCTTGGAAAAACCACTGACCTGGAAAATAGATCCAGGAAACATAATTTAAAAATTATTGGACTACTTGAAAGCCATGATCAAAAAAAGAGCCTAGATACCATCTTTCAAGAAATTATCAAGGAGAACTGCCCTGATATCCTAGAGCCACAGGGCAAAATAGAAATTGAAAGAATCCATCGATTGCCTCCTCAAACAGATCCCCAAAAGAAATCTCCTAGGAATATTGTCACCAAATTCCAGAGCTCCCAGATCAAGGAGAAAATACTGCAAGCAGCCAGAAAGAAACAATTTGAGTATTGTGGAAACCCAATCAGAATAACCCAAGATCTGGCAGCTTCTACATTAAGAGATCGAAGGGCTTGGAATGCGACATTCCGAAGGTCCATGGAGCTAGGATTAAAACCTAGAATCACCTACCCAGCAAAACTGAGTATCATGTTCCAAGGCAAAATATGGATTTTCAATAAAATAGAGGACTTTCAAGCTTTCTCAGTGAAAAGACCAGAACTGAATAGAAAATTTGACTTTCAAACACAAGAATCAAGAGAAGCATGAAAAGGTAATCAAGAAACGGAAATTGCAAGGGACTACTAAAGTTGAACTGTTTTGTTTACATTCCTACATGGAAAGATGATGTGTATGATTCGTGAGACCTCAGTATTAGGGTAGTTGAAGGGAATATGCGTATATACATGTTTATGTATGTATGTATGTGTATATATATATATATATATATAAGTGAATGTGTATGTATGTATATATCTGTGTGTATATGTATGTATGTGTATGTATGTATATATATATATATATATGTGTGTGTGTGTGTTTATATATATATGTAAAAGAGAGAGAGCAGACACAGGGTGAGTTGAAGATGAAGGGAAGATATCTAAAAGAAATAAAATGAAATTAAGGGATGAGAGAGCAACATACTGAGAGAGGGAGATAGGGAGAGATGGAATGGGGTGGATTATCTCGCATAAAGGTGGCAAGAGGAAGCAGTTCTGTGGGAGGAGGGGAGAGGGCAGGTGAGGGGGGAATGAGAGAACCTTGCTCTCATCGGATCTGGCCTGAGGAGGGAATACCATACATACTCAGTTGGGTGTCTTACCCCACAGGAAAGAAGAGGGAGGAAGATTTAAAAAAATAAATAAATAAAAATAAAAGGGTGGGGATGATGGAGGGTAGGGCAGATGGGGGTGGAGGTAATCAAAAACAAACACTTTGGAAGGGGGACAGGGTCAAGGGAGAAAATTCAATAAAGCAGGATGGGTTGGGAGGGAGCAAAATGTAGTTAGCCTTTCACAGCATGAGTATTGTGGAAGGGTTATACATAATGATACATGTGTGGCCTAGGTTGAATTGCTCGACGTCTTGGGGAGGGTGGGTGGGGAGGAAAGAGGGGAGAGAATTTGGAACTCAAAGTTTTAAAAACAGATGTTCAAAAACAAAAAAAAATGTTTTTGCATGCAACTAAAAAATAAGATACACAGGCAATGGGGCATAGAAATTTATCTTGCCCTACAAGAAAGGAAGGGAAAAGGGGATGAGAGGGGAGGGCTGACTGGGGAACAGGGCAACCAGAATATATGCCATCTTGGAGTGGGGCGGGAGGGTGGAAATGGGGAGTAAATTTGTAATTCAAACTGTTGTGAAAATCAATGCTGAAAACCAAATATGTTAAATAAATTAAATTTAAAAAAAAACGTAGTAACTGCATACTAGGGACATCTACTGTCTCTCCTG
This sequence comes from Trichosurus vulpecula, assembly GCF_011100635.1. Classification (NCBI taxonomy): domain Eukaryota; kingdom Metazoa; phylum Chordata; class Mammalia; order Diprotodontia; family Phalangeridae; genus Trichosurus; species Trichosurus vulpecula. The sequence goes on along the minus strand of NC_050573.1, from coordinate 414,084,758 downwards.
AGCAAGGGAGCAAGGTTGCCTTGGCTCTGAATAACTCATCCCTGTCCATGTAAATGGCTGCTGCCTGCAGGCTTGAGGAAAGTATGCAGCTCTTTTTTTTTTCATTTTTAATGTTTTCTGCCTTGAAACCCTTCAGTCTCTAATTAGTATATGTGTCAGACCCTCTCCAGTATAGGTAACTTTCATCCCCGTGGGAATATATGTTGTAGGTATCTTGTAAAATAATCTCTCTACCTTTGAAGGTGTTATCTCACATTGCATTAAGGCAACTGCCCTCCTTTTTTTCAAAGCCTTCCTTGAAAAGAACATTATTTCTTTCCATATAACCAGCACCCTTAGAAATGAGGAAAGGGAAAGTGAACATTTTCCATGCTTTTTCAGAAGTTAAAAACTTTAAATGACATGTTTGTATCAGAGTCAAAAAGAAAGAAAATCTATTGAAAAATAACAGTTCCTGTTTTCAACAACCTCTCCTACTTATTTGTACAGATTTTAAAATTTTATTATTCTAAGACATCATTTCTTGGAAGAAAAAAAGATTCTATCTACTTAGTAAACATTCCTAGGCATATGAGTCTATTCCTCTGTTCCTATGATTTCACAAACAGTACTGAGCAGAGATAACATAATATATTAATGGAAAGTGTACAAGACTTGGATATAAGTGCTGCATTTGAATTCTGTGTTGGTTTTTTAGTAGATGTATGATCTTTAGTTAGTCATTTGAACTATGTGGGCTTCAGTTTTCTAATCTGCAAAATGGAGATTATAGTGTTTGCCTCCTATGGTTGTTGTGGGGTTTAAATGAAACTATGTAAAAAGTCCTTTGTAACTGTGGTAGGGCTAGGTATTGGACCTATGATTTCGTTGGCATAAGCAATTATCAGTTGAGGAAACTCATTCTGCTAAGACAGGTTAATACCTTCTCTGCATTGTAGACTCTTAGAGAGTTGCTTAAAGCACTGAGAGATTAACTGGCTTGCCCCATATCACTAAACTAGTACAACAGGTAAGGACTTGGATTCTGGTCTTTCTGGCTTCGTGTTTGGTTTGGTATCTGCTACACCATCCTACCTCTTTATATAACCATGAAGCCTTTACAAATGTAAGCTGTTGTTATGATAATGAAGTATCATTAAAAGAGTACTCGACTTAGAGTAAAGAAAGACTTGGGTTTGCATCCTTTTCTGATACTACTAGTTGTTTGCCCATGGGCATCACTCACCTTTCTGAACCCGAGTCAGATTTGTCAGCTATAAAATAGGCTATAACAGTGTCTGTCATCATAATCAGTGTAAAAAGCAAAGGCATCCATAAAAAAAATTAAAAGACTTGTAGAACTTTCATTGTAGGGTTGTTGGGGAATCAAATAGTATAATGTGTGCCAAACTTGAACTGATAGGTTATTGCTTCGTTGTTACTCATTCCAATTTTGCTTGATGGAGTTCAGATAGAAATAGTTTTAGGACAGGTTGCCAAGCTACTATTATTATTTTCATATTTAATATTTTATGTACAAACTGAATTTTACGAAAGAATAAAATACTGCATAGTTTCACTGAAAGCATCTTTAGTAAAAATCTAGTAGCAGATGTGATGACCAGAAATGATATGCACTGCATCCCATTCCCACATTTTTGGCTAGGTCTCTATAATTTGAAGCCTTTTTTCATGCCATGCAGCTTGAAGATGAGATGTAGCAAGAGGGAATAAGCATTTATTAAGTGCCCCCCGGGCATGTGCTGCTAAGAACTTTTTGGTTATTATCTCATTTGATCCTCACAACAAACCTGTGAGGTAGGTGCTATTGTCAACCTTTCAGAGTTTTGGAAACTCAAGCAGACAGAGGTTAAGAGGTCACACACATAGTGTCTGAGGCCAGATTTGAATTCCTACCTTCCTCAATCCAGGCCCAGCATTGTGCCCATTGTACTGCCAAGCTGCCTCTGTGTGTAGTTGGTATAATGATTGCTATTAAATGTTTCTTTCTTAAATATTTCTAGATCAATGCTGTATCAATGTTTGTAGGCCACAATATCTTTCCAATTTATTACTTGAACTTTCTGGGATATTTTGAGTGATTTTTTTGTAGAATGGGAATTTGTCATTTGTCAGCCCATGAAAGATAGTGAGCATTTGATGAATAATTTTTAGCTTTCAGTTGATGGCTTATAAGTGAATTATATCCTACAGTGATATGTTGCACAGTTTCTATCATTTCCTGGCATAGTCTTCATTGATCACTAAGTCCAATTTTATTAAAGATATGTCTTTCATTTCTAGTAATGATGACCTGGTACTGAATTGCAATCATAAACCCATCCATTTTCATAAATAAATCTGCATGATTCATCCATTGCTTTAATATTTCTTTGTTGACACATTGCTGGATGAGTTCATGTGGATTTTGCTCATGGAAGGCCTTTTCGTTTCACCCTTGGGTCCCATAGATCCCATCTCGACATAGACTGGTTTTGGTTACAATGCACAAATCCATTGGCAACTACTTGCTATCAGCTTTGACTATTACTGAGTGAGCTGATATATCCTTGATGCAAAAATATTTATGTAGATTATTTATTCTATTCTATTCTCTGAACATATTTATAAATCCTCTTTCTCCTTTTTGGCAAGGAAATGACTTTTTTTCTATATCTTCCTTAGGGTGATGGGCCCTGTGTTTCATTAGCATCATACAGGCTTTTGTTAAAATACTTTCCCAAACTGTTTTAATACATTTTCCAATTCCAAAAGTGTACATTAATACTAGTATTCTATGGATAATAATTGCTTTAAACTCAAACTTGCAATTGAGGTTTAATTTCAGGATGTTAGCAGATCTCTTATGAATTCAGCCACAGCTTTCATGTTATTCACTTTATCCTGAAAATGTCTTTCCTGGAAGAGACCAAGATATTTGTAAGTATTACTTTCACCTACTTGGTCAACATAACCTCTGATTCAACTCAAAGCATCTAGTCTCTATCTTTCTTTGACATGCATTAAAAATTTTATTCCTTTTTTAAAATATAATTTATTTTATTCTGAACTTAAATAAAACTAGCATTTCCATAACATAGTAAAATAGGAAAAAAATGATTGTACATGAAATTGCAAATCTATTATGTACAACTTGCTATTTTTTTTAAATATATAATAAAATTGTGTAACTTTCTTTGTTTCCCTTTATTTCCTTCTTCCCCACCCCTGCCCTAAAGGATGGCTACCATCAGACACAAATATGTATGTATGTGTGTATGCATGTGTGTTTGTCTGTGTGTATATATGTAAAAACGTTCTATACATCTATTTATCAGTTCTTTCTCTAGATACAGATAGTGTCTTGCTTCATATGTCCTTTGGAGTTAATTTGGGAATTTATAATAGTCAAAATGATTTAGTCACTCAAAGTTGTTCTCAAAATAATATTGCTGTTGCTGTATGCAAATTTCTCTTCACTATGTTCTTCGCTATTTAGTGCAAGGCTGTTTTGTTTTTCTAAGATCATCGAGCTCATTGTTACTTATAGCACAGTAGTATTTCATTGCAATCATACACCACAACTTGTTAGCCATTCCCTAATTGACAAGCATCCCCATAATTTCCAGTTTGTTGCCACCACAAAGAGAGCTGTTCTAAATATTTTAAAACATATTTATTCTTTTCCTTTTTCCCCTAACCATTTTTGGAAAGATATCTAGTAGTGGTAATGCTTGGTCAAAGGGTATAAGCAGTTTAATAACTCTTTGGACATGATTCTAGATTACTCTACAAAATGGTTGGATCAGTTCCCAGATCCACCAAAAGTGAATTATTGCCCCAGTTTTTCCACATCCCTTCCATTGTTTGTCATTTTCCCCTTCAATCATTTTAACCAATGTGATAAGTATAAAATGATATCTTGAGGTTGTTTTATTTTGCATTGTTTATTCAATAAAGATTTAGATAATTTTTTTTTCATTTGACTATAAATTGTTTTGATTTCTTCAGTGCAAAACTTCCTGTTCATGTCCTTTGACCATTTATTGATCGGGGAATGATTTATATTCTTAAAGATTTGATGAAGTTCTTTTTATGTGCGATATGAGACTTTTACCTGAGAATCTTTCTAAAATTTTTCCCCCAGTCGTCTGCTTTCCTTCTGATCTTGGCTACATTTGTCTTATTTGTACAAAAACATTTTAATTTAAGTGTAATCAAAATTATCCATTTTACTCCTCACATTGCTTTCCATCTTAGTTAATTCATAAATTATTCACCTATCTATAATTCTGATAGGTAATATATTACACATTCTTCAAATTTTCATAACATCTGTCTTTACATCTCAGTTATTGTAAGGCAAGTAAAGTGGGACCTTTTGTTTTCATTTGTTTTGGAGTGTTTTTCAGCACTAAGGCAATCAAGTGCCTTGAGTCTTACCTTTGTTTCAATCAAGAGTCTTTGATTGAATGGGAAGTCTCTGATGACCTGCTTAAGTCACAGGAAGGCTTAGGTCACATGGGTTTGAGTTGTATGGTTGTGATGCCCTCTGACTCTGAAAAAGTATATATATACATATACATATATATACATATATACATATATACATATACATACATACATATATATACATACATACATACATACATACATATATATATTATATATATATATATATATATATATATATATATGTACTCCGAGGTTCACATTTTGTTTGAGGCTCACTCACTGGAAGAATGTCGCGTGATTTGACCAGACGAGACTCTAGGTACCTGTTAAAAAGCCCCCTCCCCGCCACTTTGAAAAACCCAGATGTTGGTGCTTCTCTCTGGTAACTATGTATATAATGTCTTGGACAGGCAGCTAGAAGCCTGTATGCTGATTTGTGTTATTTTGCTCTGTTTATATAATTTCTGCTTGTAATTTCTGTTTGTTTTCTCTGAAGTTCAGAGTGCTGACTTTTTCCCCTGAACTAAATGAATGATATATGTATGTTTAATTAAAGTGAGATTTTAAACCCCTTAAAGCTGCTTTCCTTAGAAAAGCAGATCAAAGAACTTGTGCTAGCAGCCCTCCTGTGTGCTGGTGTTACTGGTCTTACACAGTCACAGTAGCAGCAAGCAGCATTGTTGTTACAGTCATGTATCCATTTTGATCTTATCTTGGTAAATGCATTTAAGACATTGATCTATGCACAATTTCTGCCAGACTTTTTAGGTTTTCCAACATTTTTTTTAACAAATAATGAATTCTTATCACAAAAACTTAAGTCTGTATATTTACCAAATTCAAAGTTACTGTGTTTATTTGCTCCTGTAAATTGTATTTCTACTCTGTTGCACTGATCTATTTTTTACCTAGTACAAGACAGTTTTTAATAATAGCAGCCTTATAATACATATGGTCCTGCTAAACCTCCTGCTTTATATTTTTCATTAGTTCTTTTGATATTCTTGGCTTTTTGTTCCTCCAAATGAATTTTGTTATTTTTTTTCCTAATTCAGTAAAATAATTTTTGGTAAATTAATTAGGATGGAATTTAATATATAAATTAGTTTGAGTAAAATTGTCATTTGTATTACTTGGCCCTGTCTACCCATGAACAATTAATATCTCTCCAATTAATTAAATCCAATTTTATTTGTATAAAAAGGGGTTTTTTTAAATAATATCATTCGTATATGTCCTGAGTTTGTTTTGGCAGGTATATTCCAAGGCTTAGTTATTTTTAAATGGGGTATGTCTCACTATCTCTTCTTGCAGGGTTTTGTTTGTGATATATAAGAATGCTGATGATTTATGTGAATTTACTATATATCCTGCTACTTTACTAAAAATTATTAATTGTTTCAACTAACTTTTTAGTTTAAGTCTTGGGGATTTTCCAAGTATATCATCATACTGTCTGCAAAAGAAATAGTTTTATTACCTCATTCCCTAATCTGATTCCTCCTATTTTTTCTCTTACTGCTATTACTAAGATTTCCAATACAATATTGAATAATATTGGTGACAGTGGGAATCCTTATTTCACATCTAATCTTACTGGGAAGGCTTCTAGCTCATCCCCATTACAAATAATGCTTGCTGGTGATTTTAGATATTTGCTTTTTTATCAATTTAAGGAAAAATCCATTTATACAGATGCTTCCAATTATTTTTAATAGAAATGAATGTTGTACTTTATCAAAAGCATTTTCTGCACCTATTGATATAATCAAATTTTTTTAACTTTTTTTGATATAAATGATTTGTTAATAAGTTTCCTTATGTTAAACCAATCCTGTATTCTTGGTATAAATCCCTCTTGATCATAATGTATAATCTTTTTAATATATTGTTGTAAACTTTTAGCTACTATTTGATTTAGGATTTTTGCATCCATATTCATTCATGAAATTGGTCTATAATTTTCTTTCTCTGTTTTTACTCATCCTGGTTTAGGTATTGGTATCATATTTGTTTCATAAAAAGAATTTGGTAGGATCCTTTCTTTGCCTATTATTCCAAATAATTTATTTAATTTTGGAATTAGTTGATCTTTACATGTTTGATGAAGTTCACTTCTAAATCCATCTGGTCCTGGTGTTTTTTTTTTCCTTGGGAAGCACATTTACACTCTCTTCAATTATTTTTAAATAGTCTAATTTATATTCTATTCCCTCTTCTGCTAATCTAGGCAATTTATTTTTTTATAAATACTTACCCTTTTCATTAAATTGTTAAATTTATTGTCATATAATTGTGCAAAATAAGTCCTTATGCCTGCTTTGATTTCATCTTTATTCAACCTTCTCATTTTTAATACAAGTGATTTGGTTTTCTCTTTTTAAAAAAGTCAAATTAACCAATGATTTACTTATTTTATATGGTTTTGCCATACTGGTTTTGCCTAGTTTTATTTATTAATTCATTGGGTTATTTTTTACACTTAATTTTACTAGCCTCCCCTTTAATTTTTAGGATTTCCAATTTATCATTTAATTAGGGATTTTTAGTTGATTCTTTTTCTAGCTGTCTTTTTTTTGCATACACAATTTGTTGGTCTACTCTTTCTCTATTTTACTGATGTAAGCATTTGAGATACAAATTTTCTTCTGATCACTGTTTTTGCTGTATCCCATAGGTTTTGATATGTTGTCTCATTGCTGTCATTCTCTTTAATGAAATTGATAATTTCTATGATTTCTTTTTTAACTCACTCATTCTTTAAAATCAGGTTGTTTAATCTCCAATTAGTTTTTGATCTGTTTCCATGGTCTCTTATGAAATATAATTTTTTGAATTATAACCTAAAAATGATACATTTAATATTCCTGCTTTTAACTATAAAATTTTCATGTCCTAATAAAGGGTCAATCTTTGTAAAGGTACCATGAACTGCTAAAAAAAAGAGATATATTCCCTTTTTTCCTATTCACTTCTTTCCAGATGTCTCATATTCAGCTTTTCTGAAATTCAATTCACTTTCTTGATTTCTTTCTTATTTGTTTTTTGGTTAGATTTATCTAGTTCTGAGAGGTGGAGATTAAAGTTCCTTATGATTATAGTACTATAATCTATCTCCACCTGTAATTCATTTAATTTTTCTTTTAAAAACTTAGATACTGTGGTATTTGATGCAGATAGGTTCAGTATTGACATTGTATCATTGTCCATGGTAGTTTTTATCAAAATGTAGTTACTGTGTTTATCTCTTAACTAAATATATTTTAGCCTTAACTTTGTCTGAGATCATAATTGCTATCCCTGCCTTTTTTGCATCATGTGAAACATAATAAATTCTACCCTCCATTTTTAACTCTGTGTGTATCTCTTATTCTTAAATGTGATTCTTGTAAACCACATACTGTTGGTTGCTAGTTTTTAATCCATTCTGTTATCTGCTTCTGTTCATTCCATTTCAGATTCAAAGTTATAATTACTATTTGTGAAATTTCCCTCCATCTTATTTTAACTATTGTCCTTCTCAGCCTCTCTTTTTTACCCTATCTCTATTACCTTATACTTTCCCCTCACCCTTCTATTCCTTGTTCTAACCATCCCCCTCCCTTATCCTCTCCCACCATCCTCCTAAATCTTAATCTACATGCCCTTCTAAAAGTCCCTCCCTTATCTTCTAAAAATCATATTCTTACAGAGTCCAACTGTCATTTTGAAATCATTGGAGAAAGATTTCACAAAATGAATGAGATTTTTAATGTGTTCTTCTGTGAAACTACATGGTTTGATGCTTATTTATCTGCAACAAATTGTTACTACATGTTTTCTTTCAATTATTTTGATTTGGAAGACATACTTTATTTACGAATGATGATAATCAGGTCCATTATAGATTTAAACTGTCTCTGAAAAAAGTGACATTTTAAAACAATTTTTTCTTAATATTATTTTGTTGGTGGAATTTTTAATATAAAATAATTTTGTGGGTGGATAGCAAATACTATACTATTTTACTGAACCTAGATCTATCTTACATATTTGTAGTACATGAATAAGCCATAACTGCAAAAGGCTTGAGATAATCCATAAAGGTATGATGAATATTGCAACACTTTCATGAGACTTGTACAATAATTATTGATTTAATAAGTGGCTCTTTATACCACTGAGACTTTGGGGGCATACTCTTTTTACTTCTCACTCTCCAAAATTATTTGGTCTTACATTTATTGATTTTTTTATTGATATGAGCTATGGATGCCTTGTATAAAAATATAATTGGGCTTCTAGCTAAAGAAGTATGTAAAATGTCCTAGAAGAGATCTTATCATGTATAAACACATCAACAAAGATCTGAAAGATGAACCAGGCGGAACTGTCATCAAGAAGCCCAAAGAAACATAGCATTAAACTCCTTCATCCACTCTTGAATGGTAGAAGATAGCCAGAAGCATGCAAGCATTCTAAGAGAGGTCATACCAAGGGAGATGGGCTACAAGGACAAATAGGATACCCTGTCTTCACTTCTCCTTTTCCCTCTAAAGACTGAAGATTAGGCAGGAAATGGCATAGCTGGAGATGGAAGCCCTGCTCCCCACCTAGTTTCCTATTCCTCTTCCATCAGGAGAGAGGCACCAGCAGGGCCAGAGGGAAGGTTGTATCTCTTTAAACTAGAGACTTTCTCTTTCACAGGAGGTGCCAAATCAGACTGACAGGTAAATTACGAGGTCAAATTTGCTTGGCACTGGCACAGATAAAAGTCTCATCCACCCCCTAGCAGCCTTTCCTCAGGACATAAACACAGCAGAAGATACAGGGCATATAGTCAGATGAAAGGTTGCTCCTCTTCTCATCTGAAGCTGGAGATCAGTAAGCACAAATGAAGGTAGAAGTCTTTCCACAGGGGAATATGAAAGTCATGTTGGTCCACACTCACAATGACACCCAGACAGCAGAGGGAACAGGACCAAACAGTACCTTCCCACCAGATCAAAGTAGTAGGAAGGAACAAAGCCTTGCCCTGGCACAAAATTGAAATCCAGGAACTGAGGTTATGGACCTGAATAAGCAGAATAAAACTCTAAATACAATGAAAAATAAGAGGTTAAGAGAAGCCCAGGAAGCAAATCCAGAAGAGAGTAAATCCACAGCAAGTGCAAGTAAACCCTCAGATAAAAGAACACCTTAGCCAAAAGGCCTCTATAAGTATGTGGAAGAAATAAAGGAAAATAATGCATAAAATTAGAAATGAAATTATCCCGCTTGAAAATAAAAATAGAAGTCAAATCATCAAGAAGCATTTATAAAGCACCTACCATGTGTCATACACTGCACTAAGTACTGGAGGTACAAAGAAAGGCAAAAAAAGACAGCCTCTGATTTCAAGGAGCTCACAGTCCATTGGGGGATACAACATGAAAACAACTACATACAAACGAGATATATACAGGATACGTTGGATATGAGGAATAGATTGAAGGCTGGAACATTAAGGAGGATCAGGAAGATCTTCTTGTAGAAGGTGGAATTTTATCTCATCCTTGAAGGAAGCCAAGGAAACCGGGAGACAGATAGAAGGAGGGAGAGCTATGAGGGACAGCTCATGAAAGTGGACAGAATGAGGAGGCGGGGTATCTCTTGCGAGGAAATGCAAGGTTAGGAAAATAACTTGGAACTTGAGGAAGAAAAGCTTATACTGGTAGTGAACCACCATAAACACAGAATGCACCAAACAGAACTCAATAATTCCATGAGATGTGAAATGTTTTAATTCATACCAAGGGAGCCCAAGACCTAAAACAGAACACCCAAGGTCAGACAAATAGATAGACAGAGACAATAAGGTATAAGGGCTTAAGGCATAGAATAAACGGTTTTGGTGGTCTCCTGCAATGCCCTTCAAACTACAGAAGGAGGAGGAAGGGTATCACTAACGGTCCCTGGAAGAACCACACCCAGCTCCTCCTTACTCTGCCAAGATCTCAGGCACTCCTCTAAGTCAGAAAGTAGTATGATTGAATTATAATCACCTTCAGAATAGCGTCTCACAGAGAAAGCTGAGGTTCATGGATTTGATGAGGAGAAGACAAGACCCAGCGTATAAGCTTGGTTTTGTAACACCCAAATTGAAGCCCACCGTTAATCCCCTTTGAGCCCACCATTAATCCCCTTTATATTCTTGTCTTTGTCTCTGCCCTACACCCTGAAATGGCTTGAAACAGCTTAAGGCATAGTTCTGGGTAGATTGCCCAAGGCTAGTCCTCTGAAGCCCCCCCCCTTTCTCCTGATTCAGCATTCTGTACATCAGCATTATGTGCAAGGAGCAGTTTCAGGGTAGGGTATAAGTTCATCTTAAGGAGAAACCTCTCTGTTACCAAATAGGGTCTCCACCCTGGGTTATGGTGCAACTATTCTGCTGACCAAGCTAGGTCCCTCCACTCAGACCATAGCTGATCAAGTAGGGGTTACCTTCTGGGAAATTCCACCCTGAACCCTCCACCCAGTTATAGGAAACTGATCACGACCTAAGAGGGTCCCTCTTGTCACAGGATAGTGGCACCCCTGAATCCTTGCACCATATTCCCAAATTAGCTCTGAGCTACGGATCCAACCAATGGCTGATCTTTGCTTCTGTACATCATTGCTTCTGCTAGCGACCCTCCCTAATTGTGTAATTGTGGTTTCTGCCTTTATAAGCATTGTAGTTCCTCAGTTCAGGACTGCCTGATTTGAGTGTACTTTGAGTATGTACTCCAGGTAGTCGTGCACTTGGCCAATAAATCCACATTTAAATTTACCTTGGTCTCATCTAGCTGTTATTTTCTACACAACAGTTTTTGCATATCTGATGACACAAGAAAGGATGTGCTAGAAACTGGCTATTGAATCAGAATTTCTAAAGAATGGCAATAGCGGAGGTGTTGGACATCCTGCTGCAAATGTGATTCCTAATGGCCAGAAAAGGTTTGGATCAATTTCATACAAATCAAAGGTTCAAAAATGCATCCTACCAGCTGCATGCAGCCCACAATACCTCTGAGGGTGGCCCAAACCAAATTAAAATGTAATTGGGAGATATTTTGGAAATAAATTAATTAATAAGAAAAGAACACAAAAATATATGGTTTTCTAAGTCAATATGCAGCCTGCAGTGTCCTTTGTGTATGTTTTAGTGGCCCTCATTTCTACTGGAGTTTGATGCCATCAATACAAATGACTAGAAGAGGCCTCAGCTTCTGGTCAAAGTAAAGAAAATTTGTATTCTCCTTTGAGGAAAAAAAAATAAATTCATTTTATACAAATTGGAATATTTCACATTTACTAAGAAAAATTCAGAGTCCCAAAGTGAAATATTAACTCAAGTCCTTGACACAGTGAAAAAAATCCTGGATTTTGAGTCAGAAGAATTACAACTGAATCCTGGCTTGACTGCCTATTGTATGAATTTAGGCAAGTCATTTAACCTCTCTGGGTCTCAGTTTGATGTCAGTCAATTGGCCCAACAACAAAAATTTATTAAGCTCTTACAATATGCTAGGCACTGCTAAGTGCTAGGGATACAACGGAAAGGCAAAAACAGTCCCTACCTCAAGGGGTTTACATTCTAATGGGATAGACAATCTGCAAATTAGCAGATACGTTCAAGATAAGTAAGAGGATGTATCAAAACTCTAAGAGATAAGGAGACCAGGAAAGCCATCTTACAGAAGGTGATACTTTACCTGAGATTCGAAGGAAGCCAAGGATGCTAAGATGTACTCTAAAGTCCCTTCCAGGTCTGAATCATAGAGAAAGATAGATACATAGATAGATACATACATAGGTAGATAGATAGATAGATAGATAGACAAAAAGATAGAGAGAGAGAGAGAGAGAGAGAGAGAGAGAGAGATTTGGGCAGCTAGGTGGTGGATAAAGTGGATAGAGTGCCTCAAGTGCAGGAAGACCCATCTTGGTGAAATCAGTTCTGGCCTCAGGTACTTACTAGCTGAGTGGCCCTGAGTGAGTCGCTTAACCCTATTTGTCTCACTATCCTCAACTGTAAAATGAGGTGGAGAAGGAAATGAAAAATCGCTCCAGTATCTTTGCCAAGAAAACCCCAAATGGGGTCACAAAGAGTTGAACGTGACTGAAACGAACAATGGAAACAAATATGTTTATATCCACACATTTTATGGAACCACAGTTATGAAAGAAAAGAGAAGCATGGCAATAGTACTTCAAAACACATACTATATACATGGCAGATAATAGAGGATGAGAGACATATTCCACTGAATTTCCGGTATTGTAACTTTTCATAAAAGCCAGAATGTTAGTTCTGTTATTTCTGACTATTAATATACTTTATAGTATATGGACATACTTGGACACTTCCAGGGCTTTCTGATCTCATCCGTTTGCCTTCTCTTTCCCCCAGATCAGGTCAAAACCTAAGCAGGCTTTCTCTTCCATGTCCCTCCATAAATCTTCCAAAGGATCTCCCATGACAAAGGAGGCTTCCTTTTGGTTTTCTTAATAAATAGTTTCTTCTTCCATATGTGTCTTTTTACAAAAATTAGAGATTGAATTAAAATAACTAAATATTAGGATCTCATGATTATACGGAATTTGAACATTTTAAGTGCCCTTGAAAAAAATAATTCGCCATTCATGTTGACCTAGATTCTGTAACTGAACAGAGTTCTGACATAGTTTAAGTTATGAGAAGGACAAATCGTGAATTCACCTCTCAAACGTGGCATAAATTAAATGCATATTTGCATAGCTCCATATTTATCCCATGGTTGACTACAAGGATTCTACTAGAATCAATATTCACTTGTTTTATTTCTCCCTTCAGTTAACACTGCCTAATACAACTTCAAACTTACTTCTCACTACCTTAAAGGATCACTTAACCAATTTGATCTCAAACAGGTGATGGCAGTGATATAATTAATTAAGGATCTTACCCTAAAGCAGAATACTTTGTATTGTTGTCTTCTTAGTTGGCACCTAAAAGGATTAGTATATTATGTGGGTATTGAAAGTAACTATCAACATGAAAATGTTATCTGGAAAGTAGCAACACAGTAAGCTATTATCATCAATTCTATCTTTGCTTACATTAGTTTATTCATTCCTTAACAGAAAAGTCTTCAAGCAATGTACAAAAAAGAGGGGGTGGAGGGAAGATTGGAAGCATTGAAAAAAATTACCCAGGGGGTCAGATGGCCCTGGGCCACCAAGCTATGATGTGACTCAGCACCTAGGAAAGGGGTGAAGAGAGAGAAGAAAGAAAGGTAAAAAATAAATGTTACCTATGCTACTTACGATCACATTTTTCTTTAAATATGGTGCAGGGTCATGGTCCTGCTTTTTTGCCTGGATATAAGTTCTGGATGTTGAGAGACAATTTTAAAGATCGGAGTCTGTTACATGCTACTTCTATATTTTGGCCAAATCACTTCACCTGTCAGTATCCCTAGACAGACCATCAGTAACATACATGCCAGGGATCATCATCATCATTCCAGGACAGCAACAACATCAACAAAAGCTTTTGTTGCTACAAATCCACATAGGCCAGTGTGTTTGGCTCTTTTCAAAGGTAGCAGGCATCTCAGTATTGTTCAGTTAAATGAAATGCTGTGAAAATTACTACTAGAATAGTGTTCTCCACTCCCAAGAAAATAGAAAGACTGTAATTTAGGGTAGAAATGAATGAGGATTAAGATTTCTCATGTTTTCTCTGGTTTCTGTCATTTAATAATAAGGAATGGTGACAGTATCATTGTAAATATGTAGTGTATTTATTAAGTTAATCTCTAGGTGCCATCCTCAGAATTGTACTAATTTTAAAAAAAACTTTAAAATGTCAATTAAAGGTTGGACATTGGTCTCAGTTTATATCATAGAGGAATACCTATGGAATCATTAATGAATTGAGAACCTATCTTCCCCATTCATGTTTTAGTTTTAGCCTCAGAAACAATTTTATGTAGAATATGCCTTTTTAGGTAGAGATACCCTTCTTTAAGGAAATGCAATATACAAAAAGATATAAAACATATATACTAGTGGACTTGTTTCCATACCAAATGGTTCATTTCCTTCAAAGTTCCACCTGAAATGCAAAAAAGTCATGAAAATACATGTATATTCGAAGTGAGATGATTGTATTATTTAAAATTGAGAAAAAATATTTTGTTTGTCCTCTGTTTGATGCATTCTTCTCTTGGCATCTAGACAGCTTGACAGCTTGGTTAAGGGCAAAAAAATCATTGAATTTGAATTCAGTGAACCAGGGTTTGAATTCAAAATCTCCTAATTACTACCTTTGTGAAATAGGACAAGCCTTTTAACCTCCCTAGTCCTCCATTTCCTTATCTGTAAAATGAGAGGGTTGGGCTGAATGATCTATTCTATATAGTCCCTTGCAGCTCTAGATCATACATTTAATTTACAAGGAGAAAGGGCAGATCTGGGAAAGGATAGGACCTACTATATATTAAATAGAAAAGCATCCATATTTTGGTGCAACATCACATATACATAAAAACACAGGTATATGCATATTTGATGGATAGTTCATTTGATTATTTGACTGGCTTTCTCTAGGCATAATCAAATAAGTTTCATGAATCATAAAGGCTAATGAGTTTAATAGTTCAAGGTTCTTATACAAAGAATTTTTTTAAAGTGCCCATGAGGCTCCAATCACTCTCTTGAGGTATTTTTCCAGATTTTGTGGGTAAAATTTTATGTGGAAAAAACCACACCAGATCTGAGTTCCTGGAGCACTTCAGGTGCATAGTCCCATGCCTGTAAGTTTATGTTTATGTTTTAATCTGTAGTCATGGATCAAGAACAGAATAATTTAGCTTTAAAATCAGGAATCACTGGCTACTCAGGAACAAAACCCTGATAAATGATTAGATTTAAGAAACATTTCCAGCACACTTATTTTTCAGTAGTTTGTATTCAAACCTTTCTTAAAAGAATGAAACAGGGAAGGCCTCAAGTTTGTGTGTGTGAGCAAGAGAGAATGTGTGTGAGTGTGCGTGTCTGGTTTGAAAGATTTCTATTTAAAAAAAAAAAAGGCCAAAATGTCTGCCAAGCCTAAAAATGATGCATATCATGTTTCTATGTCTGTTAGGTGGCGCTTACCAGGCAGTCTGGCTCTTGTCAGTAATTTTTCAACTGCTTACCATGGTGGAATTACAGTAGAGCTTTGGCGGGGGGGGGGGGGGGGGGGGCGGTTAGTAGGAGGGATTCTGTGTCCCAGTTGCATTTAAAATTACATCTAATCTTATCAAGAACCTCGTCATTGTTTCTGGCTGCCAGGAGCAGGTACAGTACTGCTTTTGTTTAAATCAGTTGCTTTACTGAGTAAAGTTATAGGAAAAGCCAGGACTAAAGCAATATTCTTTCAGAAGCTCATATGTAGCTTGAAAAAAAATAAAAATGTTTGACAAGAGAAAGAAAGAGAAAGATGAGAGAGAGAGAGAGAGAGAGAGAGAGAGAGAGAGAGAGAGAGAAAGAGGGAGGAAGGGGGAGGGCGGAGGGAGGGAAAGAGAAGGGGAAGGGAAGAAGGGAAATAGAGGGGGGAAGAAAGGGAGAGAAGGCAAAGGAACAGGTAAAGTAATTATACAAAGTATCTATTGAAATAAGTAAAAAATCATGGAGTTAAAGATTAAAGAATACAGTGATGGAGAGAACTATTCTCCTAGGTCCTTTAATTCTCGTCTGCTGGTCCATATTGCCTAGTTTATTTTGGCATAAAATTATCACGTACTCCATTGACTGTGCTCTTTCGTTTTACGTTACTGTTCCGTTTCAGAAAGTTGGCAGTCAAAGCAATGTTTCTGTTTCAAAATCACAGCCTATCAGTAAAGATGTTTTCTCTCTAGCCAATGAGTGTTTTCAAGTCTTATTTGGAGGGCCAGCTTTAGAAATTGACCAAGGGTCTGCTTCCGAGTGACACATCTTTTCATAATCTGGTTGATAAAAACAAATGGTAGGTAAATCAAGGTCAAGAAACTTGTCCTGGCTAGAAGGGAATAAAGCAGTGATAGTCTGCTTCCAACAGAAGGTACAATGCCAGCTTTCCACTTGGAAACAAACCTTTAGCTTTCCATGTGTCAATAAAGATTTCAAGTTATAGCAGACAGAAATCATTGGTGTTAAGATTTACTACAGATTCTACACATGTCATTTAAAAATGAAAATACAAAATGTGGCTTGTTCAAACATGTTCAGTTTAAAGTAATAGTGAATTAACCAGTTACTTATAGACACATCTTAGGGAACTACCTCCAAAAAAGACAACTATCATATTTTTATCACAAAACATAAAATGCAAGCTGAATTTAATAAAATTTCTTAGTGACACTAAAAAAATTCCTGAGAACACTGTGCTTTCAAATGATGACAAGCTATATGGTTCAAGTGCTCTATTCAATAGCTAGATTACTGTCAAATGCTATTTATGATTCTGGTTTTCTTTTATAACTTCAGGCTATAATAGGCATATCACTTTGTTTTAATGATATAATAAAGAAACCAATGGGCTTGGGGGGCTTATAAATTAGAATTAAATATCTTAAATAAATTATTTTAAAAATAATTTTAAATAAATTATTGGATCTATTCCTCCAAATAATACTTTACTTTATATGAAGATAACTCCCTAAAAAAATATTAATGGTCCAAAGAGTAAGTCAGCCACAAATAAACTGAAATTCAAGCACTCAATGATCCTTAGGCAATTACAAAGCCACACTTTGAATTTGCTATATAAACATTACAATTACATTCCTAAAACTAAAACAAATGGAATTAAATTGTATGGTCACATTTAACAGTTCCTAGATGTTCTTTTGCCCCTTAGCTTAAGGAATCCCAAATTCCAGTAAGTCTTAGTTGTCTGTCTCTTAAAAATCTGATACATTCAGGCAGAACTGGAATATTATCTCAGTATTCATGTAACACTGTTTACATATACATGAGATATGAAATAATGATACTGATGTCAATTCTTACTTACAACTTCAAAAACTAACCATTTATTTATTTAAAAGGTGGTAGCTGGGTTGGAGAGGATATCTAATTAGATGCTAGTTCTTACTCTGTGGACAAATTTCAGTTTAGGCAAGTATATTTGTTTCTCTTTTAAGCAATTCTGTAGTTTCCATTAGATAAAGGATTTTCTATCTTTTTTAAGGATTTTCCATATTTATTCCTCACCCTAAAAACTATCTTTCTATGCCTGAGATATAAACATTAAGATTTTGTGGAAGAATCAGCCTTGGAAGCATAGGATAGAAGGGATGAGGGGCAGTGGCTTTCTAGTTCTCAGTGTCATTAATTCTAATTACTCACATTTTAAAAATCCTTCCCACCTCTCCCTCCTCCCCTTTCCATCTCCCCTTCTCTCCACAAAGGCTAACGGATGGGGTCAAAGTTGAAGGAGGTGTGAAAGTACCATTTTTATGACTTGCATTATTGTTTTTAACACTTCCAAAAAAGGTTAAAGGGTACGAGAACAGAAATAATTCTACTTAATTCCCCCCACCCACATCCAGCTCTGGCTAAAAATCTGGTCACATACCACCAACAATCATAACTATTATTTTGGTCTGCTCCCATAGAATTTAATCTTATCATGCCTACTTAATACTTTGAAACGTTTTTAGGTCATTGGCACAGGAAGTTTTCCAATTTACAAATAATGAAATTGAGGCACAAAACTGAACTATTCTGTAAAGGATGATAGGCCACTCAGTGCCATTTCTGGAAATGGAAAATCAAAGTCAGGATAAAGGAAATACTCTATTTGCATTACCATTTTGGAAAAAAAAAAGGAATAGTTTACAATTTCTCAGAAATACTCATTTTGAAAAAGAATGTCTTATGCATGTAGTAAAAGCATTTTTTTATTATATTGGTCTGATTATAATGTCTTCTTATTCAATGGTTTCAGTCATGTCTGACTCTTTGTCACCCAATTTGGGGTTTTCTTGGCAAAGATACTAAAGTGGCTTGTCATTTGCTTCTCCAGCTCATTTTACAGATGAGGAAACTGAAGCAAAAAGGGTGAAGTGATTGCTCAGGGTCACAAAGCTAGTAAGTATCTGAGGCCAAATTTGAATTCAGGTATTTTTAACTCCAGGCCCAGTACTCTATGCACTATGGCAATATCTAGCTAATTCAATAAATTATTATTCAGTCATTTCAGACTTTTCACGCCCCAATATGATGTCTACATTGCCTTAGTTTCCTCATCGGTAAAGTGAACTGGAGAAGCAAATGGCAAACCACTTCAGTACCTTTGCCAAGAAAATCTCAAATGGGGTCATGAAAAGTTGGACATGGCTGAAAAACAAGTGAACAATAACAAAAAGAGAAGCTTATATCATACTTCCTCCATGCTGCCAGCCACACCCTGAACCTTTGATGCTCCCTTTTGCCATAGCTGTACCCTACCACTGACGACCACTTATGTGTGATTCATTGGCTTCATTGGTATCTTTCATTGACAATCATAAGCTTTATATCCAAGTTATCCTATCCCCTGCATCCTTGCTAGTTATTACTAAGGGATGACCATAGAATGTTTACACACACACACACACACACACACACACACACACACACTGCCATACTTGCCTTCTCAATGATGGGGCCTTCCAGTATTGCCAAGGGAGCTTTCCATACACTAGTGGCTCAATCTAGCCACCACCCTTATCTCACTCCTCTTGGTTCTCAGAGTTTAAAAAAGATTAAGGTTCAGCATGCCATTGGGTTTTGGGTTTTAGAAGTTTCAAGCTAGGGTTTAGGGTTCAGAGAGATTTTGGAGCATGGGGGTTTTAGGTTTAAGATTCCCAGAATAACAAATACTTCAGAATCAGTATTAATACTACTTCAACTATTACCATTCCATAAAAGTTTAAAATTTTTAGTCTACTCAGAAGCCTCACAACTGTGTATCATGAATGCTTTCTTGAAGAAGGGATCTAAGACACTGAACGAGTCAAGCCCTGAATGTCACCCAAAAATTCTAAATGACTTCTCAATATATAAGAAATGATGATGAAATGTTTTGAGAAGCAGATGTCTGTCTAGCCAGATTAACTGATTGGAACAAAGGCCACAATCAATAGCGAATTGAAATATAAGGTAAAAAAGGCACTGTATGAGACAATAGCAACTCTACCACCCAACCTTATTTAAACATACTATTGACTTGAAAGAAAAAAAGGAGGGGAGAGGGAACAAAAAGAAAGACATTGATTTTGACTATCACTATTGTAGAAATTTTACCATTAAATTTTGCCAAATTAAAGAGGCATAAAGAGCCCAGAAACTCCCTCAAGAGGTAAACATTTCATTTCTTTTCCAAGCAGAAACACGACATCCAAGAGCAATAGCAGGCTGGAGTGTATACAGGCTTATTTATAAAACTCGTCAGAAGAGGATGGGAGATGATTGTGAGGAGGGTCACCACACTAGTGAAAAGTAGTGGAAAGGATTTCTGGCCAGGATGGAAGACTGCCTGAAGGAAGACAAACCATGCAATTCCATACAATACCAAATAACGATCAAGAAATCTAACAGGAAACTAACATAAATGACTTTAACTTCCTCCCAAACACACACACACACACACACACACACACACACACATAATCAGCCAAAATATTATGGGTGACAGGAAAGGGGGACACAATTAAAGCCAGGAAAGGATAAAAAGCTGATAACCTCCCAAAATACCCAGAGAAATGTATAGTCTGCAAAGTTTCATATTCAGAGATAGCAAAAGTAAAGAACTCCCCCAAATGATCCTAGGGAGTTGTGATCATACAGTGAGGATGTGGGAAGTCCCAAAAGAAGCAGCAACCAGTGTGGGAATGAAAATGTCCAGAATTGGGTAACCTAGGCTTAGTCACTCCCAATCCCCTAGAACTCTGTCCTGAGATACCATAGGGCCCCAAAGATCCAAAACTTTGAACATCAACAATGCAAGAAATGTCAAAGTCCCAAGAAAATGATGATAAGTATGGGAATACAGGTGATCCAGGACTACCCTATCCAAAAATGAAGCAGGGGCAGTGCATGGTCCTTGCACAAGGCCCTGGTTCAGTAACAAAGCCACAAAGATAGGCAAACTCTAGAAGATACTTAGAAAACATAGAAGACACCAATATAAAAAATTTTAGACCTAGAGATATCCAAAACTCTAGCCTAGAAAGGGAAAATAACATTGTAAAAACTTTAAACAGTCAAAGGGAAAAAATAATTTTCTACAACTACCTAAAAAATTAAAAAGATAACAATATATTAGGGTACCACTGTCTTCCCAGTCACCTAGGCTGGCAACCTAGGTATCACCCTCAACTCTTCACTCTCTCTCACCCTTCATATCCAATCTGAAGTCAAGTCCTATGAATTTTACCTTCGTAATATCTCTTCTCTGTTCAGATATTACTACCAACCTGGTGTAGCATTCATCACCTTATGTCTGGACTACTGCAATAGCTTGCTGGTTGGTCTCTCTGAAATGAACTTCTCCCAACTCCAGTCCATGTTCTACTAAGCTCTAAAAGTGAGCTTCCTGAAGCACAGGTCTTACCACATCACCCTTGCTCAAGTGGCTAAGTATTACCTTAAAAATTGAAAGACAATCATCTACTTGGCATTCAAAGGTCTTCATAACCTGCTCCAGCCCCCAATCCTGACATAATCTGTGATCCAGTGACACTGGCCTCTTGCTGTTCCTCCAACAGGATATTCAATCCCCCAAATCTAGGCATTTTTACTGCCTGACCCAAATACTTGGTTTCATCTATGCCTCCTGGCTTCCCTAACTCCTTTAAGTCCAATCTAAAATCCTATCTTCAGTAAGAAGCCTTTCTCAATCTTCTTAACTCTAGTGCTTTCTTTCTGTTGATTACTTCCAATTTATTCTGTATTTAGTTTGTACATAGTTGTATATTACATACCTCATTAAACTGTGGGCTTCTTGGAATCAGGGACTGTCTTCTAATTTTCTTTGTGTCACCAGCACATAGTATAGTGACTGGCGTGTATTAGATGCTTAATAAATAAATTAATTGGCTAATATACTGACTGAAATCTCTTGAGCAATGAATTGGTGATATGACAAATACTTTAAAAGAGAAAGTGGCAAAACTTTATTTGAATATAGACTCCCTAAAAAGAAATATAGTCCAAAAATAAATCAATTACACCACACACAGTAGGAAATATTAGAACAAAACCAAAAAATCAAAAACTAGAAGAAAATATAGTATATATCAAATATAGTTCACTTGGAAAGCAGATCAAGGAGAACTCATTTGAGAATCTCTGACCTCTCTGGAAACGATGATTTTCAAAAAACCTGGGCAATATATTTCAAGAAAATATAAAGAGAAAATACCAACATCTCTCAAATGCATAAGGTAAAGTGAAGATGCAAAGAATACAATGACCATGTCTTAAAAGAAACCTCAAAAGAAAAAGGCAAAAAAAAGTTATAGTTAAAATCCAGCTTCCATGTCAAAGGAAAAAAAAAGGACCACAAGCATCTAGAAAGCAATTCAAATACTAAAGAAGCATACTGAGGATCACATAAGATGTGTGAGCTTCTAGTGCAAAAGAAAGAGGAATTTAAATACTATATTCTAAAAGGCAAAAGATGTAGACTTACAACAAAGAATAACTTTCCCTGCAAAGTTGAGTATAATCCTGCAGATAAAAAAAACCTTTAATAAAGTAGAGGAGTATTAAAAATTTCATATGAAAATGCCAGAACTGAGTAAGAAGTTTGAAATACAAATACAAGAGTCCAGATAAACCCAGAATGGTAAATTTATTTTAGCAGGTTGAAGGAGTCTTATGTTAATGTAGTGGCTATCATCCTCATATAGGGAGAAGAAACAGGTAAACATTTTGAATTTTCATACCTTCAAAATGTATCGAACCAAATAAGAAAAAGAGAGGTCCTGGGATTGGGGTGGATTGGTTCTATTCTAAAGGTTTTAAGGGGGAAGAGCTAAAGGAGAGTCAAATTAATGCATTCATCTAGGATGAAGAATTAAAGGTGTGAATCTTGGCATTTCTCGCAATTGGAGTACCTGGAGAAAAGGAACATGCTAAAATAGAGGAATGGATGGGGGAGAGGACATCAGATGACTTAATTTTCATCTGAAATGGGCAAAGAAGGGTTGAACTTATACATGTACACATTTTGCTGTAGAAATAAACCTAACTCAGCAGAAAAACAGGCTGGGATATGGAGGGAGTGGATAAGAGTGAAATAATATCAAGAAGGGAAAGGGGAAGGAAAAGGGGAAGGGGGAGGGGAAAAGGGAAGGAAGTAGAATCTAAATGGTGGTGGGATATCTATCTTTTGAGAACGATAGAACAAATTGAGGTGTATTAATTCAATAGAATATTATTGTGCCTTGAGAAATGATGACATTTTTCAGCGATTCCTGGGTAGTATGAGCTGCTGCAGAATGAAGTAAGAAAAACCAGAAGAATTTTTACAAGGATACTTACCTTGTAAAATAAAATATCTTTTGAAAGACTTAAGAAAGAGCTACCATCAAAGCAACGACCAGCTATATGTCACAGGGACCTATATGATGAAGTACGTAACCACCTCCTTACCAAGGTATGACAGACTCAAAATACATTAAAAGGCATACTTTTTTATATGACCATCCTATGGATTTGTTTTGCTTGATTGTGCTACTTAATTATATGGTTTTATTATATGGTGGGCAGACCATGTTCTTCTCTCACCCAGATCTGACAGAATTTTCTCACTGACTTTTACAATGTCTTTGGTGTTTATGGGTTTATAAGTCTGGAAACCACCACATTTTCCAGTGATTTAGTGCCCTAAGGACTTCTCTGCCCAGCGTTCTCAGGCCTGGTTTGTGCTGGCATGGACCACGCTGGGCTGCACTCTGCTCCTTTCTCATTGACCTTTCAGACTGTCTTGGGCTGGAGATTTGTTTCACTCTGTCATTTTGTGGATTCTATAGCTCTAGAATTTGTTTAGAGTGATTTTTGCAGGTATTTGGAAGGATTTGGGGGAGAGCTCAAGCAAGCCCCTGCTTGTACTCCACCATCTTGTCTCCACCCCCTCAAAAGCATTTTTTTCATTGTAAGTGCTTTGCAATTGTATTGATCAGAGTAGCCAAGTCTTTCATAGTTGATCATCATTACAACATTGCTGGTTAACGTACGATGATGTCCCAGTCCTTCTCACTTCACTTTGCATCAGTTCTCACAGGTAATACCATGTTCTGTTGTTGCTGTTGTTGTTGTGTCTGAAACCACGCCCTTCATCATTTCTTATAGTGCAATGGTACTCCATCCCAATCATATGCCACAACTTGTTCTGTCATTCCTCCCTAGTTGATAAGTATCCCTTTGATTTCCAATTCTTTGCCATCACAAAAAGAGCTGCTATAAATATTTTTGCACATGTAGGTCCTTTTTTCCTTTTTATTTCATCTATTTGGGATACAGACCTAGTAGTGGTATTGCTGGGTCAAAAAATATGCACAGTTTTACAAACTTTGGTCATAGTTCCAAACTGTTCTCCAGAATGGGTTGGACCAGTTCACCACTCCACCAACAGTTCATTAGTGTGTCTATATTTCCCTCATAGCCTCCCCTCCCCCAAGCATTTGTCACTTCTGATAGGTCTGAGATGATACCTCCAAGTTGTTCTAATTTGCCTTTCTCTAATCAATAGCGATTTAGAACATATTATATGACTATAGAGAGCTTTGATTTCTTCTAAAAACTGCTTGTTCATATTCTTGGACCATTTATCAATTGGGGAATGGCTCTTATTTTTTATAAATTTGACTCAGTTCTATATTCAGTATATATTTGAGAAATGATGCCGTTATCAGAGAAATGCTGTAATTTTGTATATTACTTCATTCCATTGTCTATGGTACCTATTAGATAAAAAAAGTATTTTCTGTGATTATCCTTTTTCAATAGGTCTATTTTGTATGTTGCTTTGTCTGAGATCACAATTGCTACCCCTGCTTTTTTTAGTTTAGCTGAAGCATATTAGATTCTGCTCCACCTCTTTCTTTTAATTGTGTGTGTTTTTATGTTTCAAGTGTGTCTCTTATAAATTACATTTGTTGAATGGGCTCTGCTTGCCTGGGGGTGGGGAGGCAATATGCTAAACTTCCAGCCTTTTTGTGCCGCTATTTTCAGAGCAAGTTCTGATCATCTGCATTTTATTATGACTTAATTTTTTCCCCAACATTCTTTGCCCATTGGTATCCTTCTTTAGTTATAGTATTTTTAGGGGAAATGAGGTATACAGCTGGTCTGGACTTAAGATTTTGCCAGTGCAGGGAACTGTAAGTAGAGAATTGTCTATTAGCACTGAGATAATATGTGACTTAAACATGGTCACAGAACCAGTACATGTCATAGGTGTGACCTGAACCCAGGTCTTCCCGATTACAAAACTCCTCTCTCTCTACTATGTCTGTGGTACCTGTTTGGAAAGGGAGTATTAGAAGCAGTATGAACACAGCACATTATTACCTTGTGCTTGTTTGCTTAAGGAATGAAA
This sequence comes from Trichosurus vulpecula, assembly GCF_011100635.1. Taxonomy (NCBI): domain Eukaryota; kingdom Metazoa; phylum Chordata; class Mammalia; order Diprotodontia; family Phalangeridae; genus Trichosurus; species Trichosurus vulpecula. The sequence goes on along the minus strand of NC_050573.1, from coordinate 414,059,722 downwards.
AAAATAAGAAAACTCAAGATATCTTTCCTTTTTTCCCTAAATATAGCAGCAAAGACAATATTAAAATACATATTAAAGTTAAGCTAGGAATGCTATCTATGCATTAAGAAAAATTCAGAATAAAAGTAACATTGTGTCATCAATGGAGTAAAATATACATCTTGGTACATCAGAAAAATTGAAATATGATCACATTAATTAATGTTTTATTATTTTAATACTTGCATTAAACTTTAGATATCCTTTAAAAGCTTCAATATGATAAAGGGTTAAAAACTACAAAATGTTGATTTTAGGAGAAAAAAATAATATAGAACTTCCAGTTTGTAGTAGGCACCAGACTACTTTTCCAGGAAATAATTATGTGAAATTAAAAGACTTGAACGGATGCATATGTAATGGGGTGTATGTGTGTGTGTGTGTGTGTGTGTGTGTGAGAGAGAGAGAGAGAGAGAGAGACAGAGAGAGACAGAGAGAGAGAGAGAGACAGAGAGAGACAGAGAGAGAGACAGAGAGAGCCAGAGAATCAGCAGATTCTTCTCATTTTTGACTGGATGATCATCAGGCCAGGTAGTTAGGCTTGTTCCCCTACCAGTGCTCCTCCTATACAATACGGAAACTCCTGCTGACATAGCTGAGAATGAAAGGTTCAGGAATACTTACATTTCAAATTCATGAGACTAACTCTGAGGCCGCAAAAAGCTATCTCATGCTCATTGGTTGATCATCTATGCTCAGAAAAGTAACAGAGAGTAGAAAAGATAATCAGGAGTCCAAGACCAGGGCTAATCAGCTAATCTATTTGAGCTCTTGTTTTGGCTGCAAAGACCACTTAGCTGCCATGATGCTGGGTTGGGAAGGGGTAAGAAAGTGTGCTGACCCTCTCCTATCATTCAGAAAAAGCCCAAGAGAATGAGTTACTTTTTTCTAGCAATCAGAAGGAAAAGAAATTAACTAGGAAATATTTCTCCTTTTTAACTGACATAGCAACACACCCCCTTGTTACTGTCACAAGATGGGAGAACAACTATGGGACCACCAAAGTTTTGCTGCATTGTAACAGAATAAAAAACTCTTCTACACTGAGCTATATGTTTTCCTCAAAGTGGATAAGGAGTAGGATAAACACATCATTCGCTGTGCGATAGTCAAAGCATGCCAAAACAGTCTACTCTTTAATGCTCCATTACAATATAATTTTGCCTCCACTAAAATCCTACTCAGATATCTTCTTCTGTCATTGCGGCAACTCTTAGTCCAATATACCATTATCAGGTTCAATTAAGCTGGAAAGCTTCAATTATGGGTCTAGGCATAAAACATCTTTTTTAAAATTATTCATTTATTTAATATTTTTAGTTTTTAGCATTAATTTTCACAGGAGTTTCAATTACAAATTTTGTCCCCACTTCTACCCTCCCCCCCCCAACTCCAAGACAGCATATATTCTGATAGCCCCATTCTCCAGTCAGCCCTCCATTCTGTCAACCCACTCACTCCCCCCCATCCCCTTTTTCCTTACTTTCTTGTAGGGCAAGATAGATTTTTATGCCCCATTCCCTGTATATCTTATTTCCTAGTTGCATGCAAAAGCTTTTTTTTGAACATCTGCTTTTAAAACTTTGAGTTGCAAATTCTCTCCCCTCTTCCCTCCCCACCCACCCTCTCTAAGAAGGCATGCAATTCAACATATGTCACATGTGTATCATTATGAAAACCCTTCCACAATACTCATGTTGTGAAAGACTAACTATATTTTGCTCCTTCCTATCCCATCCCCCTTTATCCAGTTTTCTCCCTTGACCCTGTCCCTTTTCAAAAGTGTTTGCTTTTGATTACCTCCTCCTCCATCTGCCCTCCCTTCTATCATCCCTCCTTTTTTATCCCCTTCCTCCTTCTTTCCTGTGAGGTTAGATACACAATTGAGTGTGTATGGTATTCCCTCCTCAGGTCAAATCCAATGAGAGCAAGATTCACTCATTCCTCCTCACCTGCCACCTCTTCCCTCCCAACAGAACTGATTTTTCTTGCCACTTTTATGTGAGATAATTTATCCTATTCTATCTCTCCCTTTCTCCCTCTCTCAATATATTCCTCTGTCATTCCTTAATTTGATTTTATTTTTTTAGATATCATCCCTTCATATTCAACTCACCCTGTGCCCTCTGTCTCTCTATATATGTATATTCCCTCCAGCTACCCTAATACATTACTACATGGAAAGATGATGTGTACACCTCAGTCTCATGAATTATACATATCATCTTTCCATGTAGTCATGTAAACAACACAGTTCAACTTTAGTAAGTCCCTTATGATTTCTATTTCTTGTTTACCTTTTCATGCTTCTCTTGATTCTTGTGTTTGAAAGACATATTTTCTATTCAGCTCTGGTCTTTTCACTGAGAAAGCTTGAAAGTCCCCTTACTCAGTTTTGCTGGGTAGGTGATTCTTGGTTTTAATCCTAGCTCCATTGACCTCCGGAATATCATATTCCAAGACCTTCGATCCCTTAAAGTAGAAGTTCCTAGATCTTGTGTTATCCTGATTGTGTTTCCACAATACTCAAATTGTTACTTTATGGCTATTTGCAGTATTTTCTCCTTGACCTTGGAGCTCTGGAATTTGGCAACAATATTCCTAGGAGTTGTCTTTTGGGGATCTTTGTCAGGTGGTGATTGGTGGATTCTTTCAGTTTCTATTTTACCCTCTGGCTCTAGAACATCAGGGCAGTTCCCCTTGATAATTTCTTGAAAGATGATATCTAGGCTCTTTTTTTTGATCATGGCTTTCAGGTAGTCCAATAATTTTTAAATTCTCTCTCCTGGATCTATTTTCCAGGTCAGTGGTTTTTCCAATGAGATATTTCACATTGTCTTCCACTTTTTCATTCCTTTGGTTCTGTTTTATAATATCTTGATTTCTCCTCAAGTCACTAGCTTCCACTTGCTCCAATCTCATTTTTAAGGTAGTATTTTCTTCAGTGTTCTTTTGGACCTCCTTTTCCATCTGGGTAATTCTGCCTTTCAAGGCATTCTTCTCCTCATTGGCTTTTTGGAGTTCTTTTGCCATTTGAATTAGTCTATTTTTAAGGTGTTATTTTCTTCAGTATTTTTTGGGTCTCCTTTAGCAAGTCATTAACTTGTTTTTCATGGTTTTCTCACATCACTCTCATTTCTCTTCCCAATTTTTCCTCCACTTCTCTAACTTGCTTTTCCAAATCCTTTTTGAGCTCTTCCATGGCCTAACAAGTTCATGTTTTTCTTGGAGGCTTTTGATGTAGGCTCTTTGACTTTGTTGACTTCTTTTGGCTGTATGTTTTGGACTTCTTTGTCACCAAAGAAAGATTCCAAAGTCTGAGTCTGAATCCGAGTCCATTTTCGCTGCCTGGCCATATTCCCAGCCAACTTACTTGACCCCTGAGTTTTTTGTCAGGGTATGACTGCTTGTAGAGTAGATAGCATTTTATCCATAGCTTGAGGGGCTGCGCTGTTGTTTTCAGAGCTATTTCTATACAGCCAGCTCTGCCACACCAGTGCTACTCCTCCCCCAAGAACCATCAACCTAGACTGGACTTAGATCTTAAGGAGGCTCTGCACTCCAGCTCTGATTCACCACTTAATTACTTCCACCAGGTGGGCCTGGGGCTGGAAGCAACTGCAGCTGTAGTTCTGTAGCTGCACCACCTTCGCTGCCCCCGAGGCAGTGGCCAAACTGCCAACACCTTTCACTCTGTCCCTACACTAACCTTTTCTGTTGCCTTTGGTATTTGTGGGTTGAGAAGTCTGGTAACCGCTACAGCTCACTGATTCAGGGTGCTAGGGCCTGTTCCGCCTGGCTCCAGGTCTGGTTGGTCTGGGCACAGCCCATGCAGGGCTCTGCTCCACTACACTCCCAGCTCTGTGACCTTACCCAGAGACCATCCAGGCTGTCCTGGGCTGGAGCCCTGCTTCCCTCTGCTATTTCATGGATTCTACAATTCTAGAATTTGTTCAGAGCCATTTTTATCGGTGTTTGGAGGGTCCTGGGGGAGAGCCCTAGGCAAGTCCCTGCTTTCCAGCCACCATCTTGGCTCCACCCCCCATAGAACATCTTTAATATGAGGGCTAGTCTACCTGTGTTTGGAGGCTGTCCTTAGTAACTCACAAAGAGCACCTACTAAAGTTAAAAGAATGATCATAGATTGGGAGAAGAGCCTATACTCACAAAAGCAAAGATTCTTGAAGCATTGGGCTCTGATTTTGCTATTGACAGAAAAGGAAACATTTTTGCCACAATTTTAGGGAGTGTATTTGAAGCAAAATGGGACACATTTACAACAGAGAAATATCTAGCTTGTGCAAAACTAAGAATCCTAAAAGATGGGAATGAATTAATATTGAGATTACAGGGTGGCATCTGGAGAATACACTGTACTGTTCCACTAGCCTTTCCATAATGGGACGTTCCAGAAAGGCTTTGCTATTTTTTGAAGCATAAAGAAAAATATAATAAAAAGTATTCTCAAAGACAATATGTTTTTAGGGATTTATCAGTTACAATGAGTGTGCCCAAAGAAAATAGGAAGAATAAGCTAAATTATGATTAATTGGGGCTTTATGGCTTTCTCAGGAAAGGGATTGATAATTTGATTATAATATGAGTTATACTACCAAAAAAGGGGGGACCCTGGCACTTAGGGAAACCTTTCATGCATGATTTTGTTTTCCCTCTAACTTTCCTTCCCTATATGGTTTTAGTTCTTTTTGAATAATATCCCCTATTCAAAGACCATAACTTCCATTGCCCTAAATCCCTTGCTTCATTTCCTTCTGCCCAGGCTCTGTTTCTTCCTCCTTTAGCTTGTCCAGGAGATTGAAAATAGCAGTTAGAGCTGTGCATGTCCATCTCTTTAAGCTAAGATGCTTTAGCAACCATTTACCAGTGGTTAGGTTACAATCTTCCATTTGTACACTAAACACCTTCACACCTTCTTCTGTTTCAGCTGTGACAGAATAAACTTTCTTCTATAGCTACTTAACTGAAATGCCTTGATGGGCCAAGCCAGCTTGCTGTCAGCATAGCATGCTTGCAAGACATATCTGCCAACCTGTTGCTTATGAAAATGAAGTATCATTATTATATATACACATCCTTTATATTTCTGTGTTTTATTAACCTTGATAAATTATATTTGCCTTAATCATGTTGAAATGGAAAAAATGTGCTGTTACCATAAAGAACAACTAACAAAGAACATTGCTAATATTGGACATAATGAAAATGCACAGTTTATATTTTGAAAACATAAGAATTTAATTTTTAAAATTCAAATCAATTATCTTGGGAGTTAGCTTCATCATAAAATACTCTAATTCCAGAAAATCTGTAAAGTATTAGAGCCCATATGATTATACAAATTTAATAAGCATATCTCATTTGTCAAAGAAAGCATATAAATAAACAAATCCCCGTGCTTTAATATGAGGTTGTTCATTTCCAAGATATTCATTCTATATGGCATTTATTTTTCATGCAAGTACATTTACATATTAGCATAGTTATATCTTATATACCTAATTTTTGTGGGAAAGGGTAGTATTCTACAGAAAATATTTTTTCACATAATTGAAGCAACATTTTAAAAAAATTTTTCTACATAGTTTTTAAAATACCTTTCATTGTTTCCTTACTCCTTGCACCTAGAGTGCCAAATAGTAACATAACAAGATTCATTACACTTTTTATAACTAGTCATCATGATACTGGCCAGAAATGCAATAATGTTCTCAAGGATAGTGTCACAAGCAGGGCTCTTTATTTTTACACTAAATGTGCCCAATATCCCTATAATTGTACTTTGGGAAATTCTCTCTTTTTAGTAGTTTATGCACACACACACACACACACACACACACACACACACACACACACACACACATCTTTTCATAATTTTAAGTTAATCATTTTTATTTATTAAATTGATTTTTTGAACCTAAGAATATGACCTTATATTTACTATTAAATTTCATCTTTTTAGATTTGGCCCATCTTTCTCTTTTTGTGCTTATTGACATCTTTTTGGACTTGACTCAGTCATCCATTATGTTAATTATCCATCCTAGTTTTATGTTATCTTAAAATTTGATAGGCATTGAATCTATACATTCTTCTAAATAATTATTTTTAATATAAAAAAGCACAACACCGTGGGCTCCAGGGTACTCCACAAGAAATTTTTCTCTAAGTTGGAATTGACCTAATGAATGCTCTTTCAATCCAGTCATTTGATCAGTTCTGTATCTGCCTAAATGTACTATTATCTATTCAATCTGATCTATTTATCTATCTAATCTATTGTGCACCTATCTATCATCTATCTATCTATTCTTTCCTATCCATGAGGAAAGCATGAAAAACTTCTTCAAATGCTTTGTTGTAATTGAGGCTATATTTACCAATCTAGTAATCTGGTCACAAAAGGAAACTGTATTTCTCTCATATGACCTATTCATTATGAAACCATGTTGGCATTTAATGATCTCCACTTCTCTTTTTAAATGCTCACAAGTCATCACTTTAAAAATACCTACCTCTTTGGCTTGCATCAAGGATAAGATAAGACAATGTGTGCAAAGTACTTTGAAATCATAAAGTGCCATGTAAATGTGTTGCTGTTACAATTTTGAAAGTATAATATGATACTTGAACCAATTAAATTAATTTTAATTAAAAATTAGTAGTCAATGCTTTTCTTATCACTTTTACTACTTGCTTAAAACAGTTTATATATAATAATTTGGTAAAGTGAAAGTGCCTATATTATCAAAATGGGAGGGGAGGGGAGGAGAGGGAAGAAGAGGAGGGGAGATTTCCCAGGCCAAATCTCCCTTCCCTAGCCACTTCTACCCTAAATGTGTTATCTTTCCTGATTACGATATATGTTCCTTGAGAGCATAATTGAGTACAATGTGGGTAAATAGTAAACATTTAACAAATGCTTTAGGGATTAATTCCTTTGGATATCAGCAAATGAGAGTATAATGTTATTGAGATTAGCAAGACATTTAAAAAACTAAGGTTTTGTTTAGCAAAATAAAATGTTTCATTACCTATAAAAATTATTTTTCTTTACTCTTAAAAAACTTAGAATCAGAATTTTCTAACATGTTTAAAAACTGATTTGTTGAAATTATAAAAATGCAATACATTCCAACTCATTTGAAAGAATATCTGATTGACAGAGGAAATAGACATTTCCTGGCTAAATTTCCACAAAACCCTTTACATAACTGGTGGATGGGTTTGAGATTGTTCGTGATTTAGCAATGTATGTTAGTGAGGGATCTTTTTCAGCTATGACATCCACTAATGCCAAGTATATAAATAAACTGAACTTAGAGCTAGGTCATCAAATTGCTACCCTATAGTGCTAAATCAAGATTTAAAAAAATAATTAAACATATTTAAACACATTGTTTTCACTAAGAAATATTAAAATAATATTTTATCAAAAACAAAAACAATTCTTATTTTTCCAAATCCTTCCCTTGATCTAGCTTTTCCCAAACTACCTATAGCATAGAATTTTCTGATCTGACTAAAAATGTCCTCTAAATCTAATCCTATAGAACTATAGGGCCCGATTCATCTTCTTTCTCATTGGCCAAGTGGAATAGAAAGATGCCTTATGGTTCTAGGAATCATTAACTCTGTGCCTTTCTCAGCCTATAGCCTCCAACAATTTTACTGCTCTCAAAATGCTTCTTAAGGTTCAGAGCCCTATCTCTTCCCGAGACTAGAAATGTAACATTAGATTTAAATCCCATATTACACTTAAGCCATACTTGAGATACTTAAGTTCCATTTAATGTAAGTTACTAAATTAAAAGAATCTCATCTATGACACACATTTGTGGAATATTTTTATCCATCTCTTGAGGTAAGACCTGACAACCAATGCCCTCAATACAGCCTCTTTTTAGGGAATGTGGGAAACTAAAGGAATATTCTTGGATTAAAATAATGATTGCCTTCACAACCTCAGGATTCAGGCTGGTAGCCACAGATAAGGGAGACTCCTCACTGATGATGGCTGTAGATGGTCTTCTAGCATTCTACAGGAGCACTGAGTGAGCCTGGGGAAGAAGGGATAGGAATGTGGAGAAAGGGAGATAATTAGATCCTCTTTTCCTAGTCTAAGCAGTGGTTCTTAGATCTGACTCTCTCAATCTGATATTGACCATCATAAATATAATACTATTAATTTTGGCTCAAACTCATCATCTGACTTAATTATTACTGTTTTTTAATATCTAAGTGGTCCACCAAAGTATGCTAGGCAAGAAATGTGAAATATTCTTTCAGACATTTCCTGGAGTAGTTACTTTTTCCATTTGTTGGATACTGGAAAAAATAATGGAGTTTGAAGCTTCAGAGCTGGACATGAGATTGATAAACAAAACCCATTTTTAAACACTTTCAATGTCACTAATACCTAATCAAAACAAGTAAAAATTATTTAGCGTCATTCCTAAAGATACTATTACAAATACTGACTAAAATTCTGTCATAACATTATTTCTGAACCTTCTGACATTTATATGTTAAGACTTGTCATACAAAAAATGACAACCAGAGTCAGTGTAACCAAAAAAGTAATCTTTATATAATGTGGTCTTTATTAAAATGCAAGGAAGGTTTCCCATCAACAAAATTATCTAAAATATTGGAATTTGCCCAAGCATCCTTCATTTTAATTTCTACTTCACTGGGGTTTAAGAAATATTTCATCTGCTTTTTTCATATTCATTAGTCATCATAAGAATATCAAATACTAATCAATATCTGTAAGATTTACTATTATTCTCAATAAGATAATATGTAAAAGATTTTAAATGAACAAGTTTTATTTACAAGTTTCATATTTAGGGAAAAAAACTTCTAATGACAGATCTCCATGATAAAAATTATCCAAATGAGTCAGATTTAAATAATACCCCCAATTTAACACTTTTATTTGATTTATCTGGATAATGGAAAGGCAGAATTTCCTCCTCATTTCTCCCCCACTTCACAGTTTGCCTCTCCAATATTATCCAAATTTGCCAGAAATTTGTCAATTTAATTTCATTTTGTGTTAACCTAAGAATACTCAGAATTATTCAAGTTCAGTACTGATCTAAAAACTAAATAAATATAAATTAGTCTATGTCTGGAAAATACTAAGATACAATGGAGAAACAAGATAATACTGTAATTATTTTTTTGCTGTTGATTACATTAAAAAGCTTTTGACTCAATAGAGAAAGCACAGCCTTATAGGTTCTCTTCCAATAAGGAATCCCCTATGCATATATTAAGATCCTATGGTTCCTCATAAAAATGCCACAGCAAAGATAACTTTGCTCAATGATGTTCTACTTATTGAATGAAAAATAAAAGAAAGAGCCATAAAATTTGCTAAAGCATTTGCCTTTGCCTCTGAGGTCATTGTGCATAGAGTTCAGATAAAAGATGATGATGTCCTTCAGGAGCTCTTGTTTGTGGATGATATTGTAATCATTATAACAAGCCTCAGAATGCTATGGGGCCTCTTTGATGAGCTTTATAGTTGTCATTTTTTAAGGAATCAACTGCACAATCCACACAAGAAAAAAAGAAATGAATGAAAAAATGCCTGTGGTCCAGACTAGGACATGGAATTAGATGAGATGGCCATTAAGTTAATCCATCAGTGCATATATATCTCAGGCATTGCAGATGCACAATGAGTCAGGCACAGAAGTAAATAGATAGGATAAAGTGGACTGAATTATATTTAAGAGATTGTACATATTCAATGATCCCAAAGGACACCCTGATTTTTAAAAATCCATCTTTTTAAATGAAATATAATAGTTTTAATGTTTTCCTGGCTATGCTAAATGACTGTCAATAATGGAATACAACTATCCCTGTAGAATCAAATCTTCAAATGGCCCAAAGGGCAATGGAGAGATGTATAAGCATAAGGCCAAAGATTTAAAGGTGGAAAGGGCCTCAGACTTAATCAAGTTGAATCCCTTCATTTTATAAGTGAGGAAATCGAGGCCCAGAGAAGGTGCATGATTTGCCCAATGTTACAAATAAAATTAAGATTTGAATTCAGATTTTCCAACTTTAAATCCAACCCTCTTTCCACTTTACTATGCTGCCTCATAAACATCATAAATAGGTTGCTATATATTACTCAAGTAATCAAGTGGATCTCTGAAAATATTGACTTGGAAGGTCCTTCAAACAAAGAAAATTTGAGTCTCTCTATATCTGCCTATCCTATATGATGGAAGGAAGGAAGGAAGGTATGTTGGTAAGCAAAATGGGCTCTTAGCACTCAGTTCAACCAAGTGCCCTCGAAGAGTTTGGCTTTTGTTTCTTTTGATCAATTCAGTGTATTTCATTGAGTCTTACTAGGTGCTAAGCCCCAGGCCCAAGCCCCTATTAGGTACTAAGCCTATGTGGCTGTGAAGCTCCCAGGGTACTAAGGGGAGGTGCTAACTCAAGAGCCAATCACAGGAGCCTAAGTTCTGGTCATTCAGATGATGTTTCATGATATCTCAAATGCTATAAGAAGAGAAGACAGAGCCATTTGTGTGGGGCTCTCACTCTTGGTGACAATGATGTGGAAACTCCAGGCAGCTGTAGCTAAGGGCCCTCCATCTCATAAACCCAGATGCTGGGACTTTGTTAAACTCTGGTAACTATGTATTGGGATTCGAATCAGACAAGGTCAGGCTGTCGATATTTGTAATTTGTTTCTTTTTGCTCCGAAGTTCAGGGTGCTGGCTTTTTCCCTGAACTAAGTGAGTGATATTTGTATGCTGAATTAAAGTAAGCTTGTCAACCCCTTAATGTTGCTTTCCTTACTAAAGCAGATCAAAAGAACCTGGCCCTTTGCAGCGTGCTGGTAGCATGCTTGTTGTTGGGGTTGTGTTGGTCTTTCACCCCCACAACAGCTACTAGCCGGATTGTTGAAACAAAAGGAAGGAAGGAAAGAAGGAAGGAAGGAAGGAAGGAAGGAAGGAAGGAAGGAAGGAAGGAAGGAAAGGGAGGATCTATTAAGTACCTACTATGTACTAGGCATGATGCTAAGTGCTTTTACAAATATCTCATTTGATCCTCACAAAAACTTGGAGATGTAGATGCTATTACTATTGCAATTTTATACTTGAGCAAACTAATGTAAATGGATGTTAAGGGACTTGCTTAGGGCCACACAGCTAGTATCTCAGGCTGGCTATGATGACAAGTCTTCCTGAATGCATGCTCAGCTTTCTCTTTACTTCGTGGCCTAGTTGCCTGTGACAACTTTTCTATTTCTTCGTAAGTTTTCCACAGAGGTCCATCTGATGAACTAATAATCTTTATTGATTTCTCCTGACATCAAAAGGATACAAGTGAAGTACCTGAATTGTTCACTTCTCATACTTCATTTGTCTCACTTGATGAGCCTATTTTCTTTTTCAATTATGTATTTCTCTGATGAAATTCCTTGCTGCACTTCTTTGAGATTCCTTATTATATATAAATATATAGATATAGATAGATAGATAGATATAGATATATACATATACATATGTGTATCTGTATATATGTGTGTTATATATATATATATATATATATATAGAGAGAGAGAGAGAGAGAGAGAGAGAGAGAGAGAGAGTGAGAGAGAGATCAACAAGTTTACACCCACCATTTACCTTTCTATTGGGCTCTGTGTGAGATTCATTTTAAATTCTTCAGTGACTACTGTGTCCCATGCCCCATAGTCATATAATAACACCAGTAGAACAATGATGAATAATGAAAATGGAAATTATAAATATTAGAGAAGATGTAGGAAAATTGGAATGCTAATGCATTGTTGGTGAAGTTGTGAACTGATGCAACAATTCTGGAGAGCAATTTTGAACTATGCCCAAAAGGCAATTAAACTGTGCATACCCTTTGATTCAGCAAAATCACTACTAGGTATATAACCCAAAGAGATCATAAAATGGGGAAGGGATCCACATGTACAAATATTTATTGAAGCTCTTCTTGTGGTGGCAAAGAACTCAAAATTGAGGGGATGCCCATCATTTGGGGAATGGCTGAACAATTTGTGGTATATGAATGTAATGGCATACTATTGTGCCATAAGAAATGATGAGCAAGTGGATCTCGGAAAAACCTGGAAAGACTTACATGAACTGATGGTGAGTGAAGTGAGCAGAACTAGCAGAATATTGTACACAGTAACAGCAACATTGTGTGATGATTGACTCTGATAGACTTAGCTATTCTCAGTAATACACTGATCAAAGACAATTCCAAAACATTCATGATGGAAAATGCTGTCTACATCCAGGGAAAGAGCTACAGAGTCTGAATGCAGATTAAAACACACTATGTTAACTTTTGGAGTTTCTCATGGTTTTTCCTCTTTGTTCTGATTTTTTCACTGCATGACTTATGTGGAAATATGTTTAACATGATTGTACATGTATAGCCTATATCAGATTGCTTGCTGTCGTGGGCAGGAGGCAAGAAGGAGAATGAGGGAGAAAAACTTGGAATTCAAAGTCCTGTAAAAGTGAATGTTGCAAAGTATCTTTACATGTAATTGGAAAAAATAAAATACTATTAAGTGAGGGAAAAGGTCAGCTGATTATCAATCATTGCTTTTCAGAGTAAAACAAGTTTCTATGAAAGTAGATGCATCAGTAGCATCTAGGTCATTTATCTATGTTCACATTCTTTTGTGACCTCCGTAATGCCTCTATTTTTCACCTCACCAACCCCACCCTGACTAGAATTAGATCCAACATGTATCAGGTGAGTGAGGTTTGGCACAGAAGAACTAGCCAGAGGTGACTTTGTGTTACCTTCCCTATAGCCAAATGCTTATGGGGAAGTGAAACACAAGGAGCACTATGGAACTGGAACCTTCAATCCCCACATCTGAACTTGTTTACAATTTGAAATTCTTGGCTAGAACATATTATGTTGTAAGAACATGATGTCACCAGATCAATTCTTGACATTTTCATGATTATCTGTCCAAAGCAAGTGTTAACCTATGAGGTATAATGTTTTCCTAAAATTGCTATTTGGCAAATTGCTGAGGATGAAAGATTCCTTTTGGAATTTGAGAGGTTTTAAAAGTTTTCACATTTTAGAATCTGGACCGAACAACACCCCATTAATTGAAAATGTGATTTCATGAATAGAGAATTAAACTGAAGGTCAGGAAAACCTGGGTTTGAGCCCCACATCTTGACTGTGTGACCCTCATCAAATCGTTTAACCTCTCATCACTTTAGACAACTTTCTACCACTACAATCCCAAGAATATGCCAAATCTAGATCACAGAGAACTTATCTCAGACTAAGATTCCCCTCTATTAATGAAATTGCTGGTCCATTAAAGACTCAAAGTTTCTGAAAATTAATTCTTCTCTCTCTTAATTAAATTTAATTCCATTTTTGAAAAGCATTTATTATGTGCCTACTGTGTGTAAAGGTGAAACAAAGATCAATACAAAGATAAGAATATATGAATTTCCAGTCTGGAAAGGGGGGAGAGATATTAAAAAAATATCTGCACAAGATAAAATATAGTAAGGTCTAAAAAGCAATCCAGACAAGTAGCTGTTAAACATATGATGAGGTCAGGATTAATTTCCAGTGGGGAAATCAGCAAAGATTTCATGGCACAATAAGTAGCCCTGGAAAAAAGAGAAAGATGCCCAAAGGCATATCAATAAGGACAGACTATGTGCCAAATATTATACTGCATGCTTATTAAATACTACATTTATGCGTTCAAATCCAGAATGAAGTCTCTAGCACATTTTAGATAGCCATCTTATAAAAGGAGAAGAAAAGGATATGGTCCTGGTACAAATCGAGACCTTACTTCAGCAACCTAACTTTTAACGTGTTGAAATGTATTATTCATTAATGACTCTCACAATGCCAATCTTCTTAGGGTCATTCTTATCCTTTCACTTTCTTCAATAACTATTTCATGCCAAAGAAAATTTCTTCTCATTCTTCACTTGCTCTGCCTTCTCATTCTTGCCCTTTTTGTGTCCTATCATTGACCCTTTTAACCTAGAGTGCTTAGTGTTTATTCTGGATAAGCCACTTATCTTCTTTGTTCATTTGTGCTCAGTGTGCATTACATGCATCCATTACCCAGGAAAGCCAATCAGTTTGTTTGCTTGTTTGTCTTTAAGATAAATATTCAATTGTATGATTTCCTCAAATTGTCCTCAAATATAACACTGCACTGCATGGTAATAATTTGCAAGGAGGCAAAGATGAAAGGGCTCTGAAATTCAGCTTAGGTTATAAAGGATTAAAAAGTGAAGTAATCCCAGTGACCGCATGGGTACGAACAGTGAAGATTGACTGATGTGGTTAGGTTCTCTGCAAACGGAGCTGGGACTGATATTTCAGATGCATATTGAAGGCTACAGCAGGATTCAGGATGAGTGAGGCAGTCCAAACCCTGGTGCCATCCCCAGGCCTGTCTGAGTGTTGACTAAAGCTTTTGGAATCATCATCACTCAGTCAGAAAAAGTTTATTCCCCCCTTCATCTTAGCATCCCTTCTTTGGCACCCTAGTAAGCTTCATTTAATTTGGAAGCTAAGGCAGGGGAGAGCTAGATCGAGGAAGGGAAAAGGACATCAAATTAGGGTTTTGAATACAGTTTGACACTGAAAGCAATACTTGGACTATACTAAAAATGTTCTAAAAGTTGGGGGTGACTATTGAACAGAGAATTTATCTTATAACAAAAAGAAGCAATTTGCTACAGGTTTGGCCAGACCTTTTTGTAATATTCAGTCTAAAGTTAATGTAGTACCATGGCCCCAAGAGACCATTCTGCCTCTATCTAATTAGAATAGGGTAGAATGAGACAATGGCATGAAAAGTAAATAAGCATGTGGTCTTATTTATATTTCTATTTTGTGGTAAAGATATATAACAAAAGAAATAAGAAATTTTTCTTTGCCAAGTAATTCACTGAAAGTCTTAATCAATTCCAATTTAAAAAAAAAATCCTCACAGTTTAAGTATAATTATATCACTTTCCATTCCAAGCATAGTAATTATTAACTCTCTTCTTAATTAATATTTTCAAGATTGTTGCAGTAATTATCAACAGATTTTTAAGGTAGTATTTAAGAAAAAAGTCCGGTAGAGACAATGTATTCCCACTGGTATTTAGGCAAATTGCCAACTTGTCTCCCTTCTGACAATGCTGGCTTGGAACCAGGAACAGAGAAAGGAACAGCTGACATTTGAAAAGAAAAAAAAGTCATTTCATACTCTTCTAATATTTAACACAAAAGCTAGAAAATAAAGATCAGTCATGAAGAACAGGGCAAATGATCCTCTCCTTATTTTTAAAATGACAAATCAGATCAACCCATATCTGTCTGACCATCCAGCATAAAGTTTCTACAGCTTTGAATGAAGCTCACCAAAATTCAGGATAGCAGCTGAAGAATCATCATAGCATATTACTGTATTTCAGAAGAAAATTATTCTTATTCTTATCATCTAGTGATTATGCTTATTAAAATAAACATAATAGCTCATGGTTTTGCACCTAAGGTACTATAAAAGAGATTTTTAAAAATTTAAGTCAATAAATCTTCAGAGGAACTGGCTGACTACACAATTCAAGTATTTTTCTACTACAACTTTTATTTTGAAAATGTTTATAAAAGAATCATTGAGGTCCAGAGCCAAGACTACAGGGGCCCATGTTAGTCCACTTCAAATAGGGCTTAGATAAACATGTTCCAATCTTTGAAAAAACTGAGAGCTCTGGTTTAACACTAGTCTGCTTTGGATAAGTCATATTACTAAAAATGATTGAGACCTAATGATAGAAAGAAAAAATTCTACTTTGCCAAATTTTACTACCACACTAACTGTTTCCTTTCGAAGCTCTCTAACTCTCACTGCTGTTTTCCATTTTTAATGTTCTCCCTCGAAGAGGTAAGCTGTAAAAATAAATATAAAATCTCCATTTGAGTTATACAGTGAGACTCTGCCTAACCCATTAAAAGGTCCCAGGGAAGGTTGCATAAGGGGGCAGAAACTTTAATGACTTTCCCCTTGCTCCAGCTTGTTGCAGAGCCCCAAGTCCAGGTTCCTCTCTTTTATCCATGAGGATATTATCATGGGGATGAGTGAGCTAATGGAGACCTTCTAAGAACAATCCAGTCAGTGCTTTCAATGTCTGCCCCACACACAGATCTCCAAAACAACTTCAGAGTGAAATTGACTAGTTGAATACCCTCTTTAAAAGTGCTATTATCAATGAAATGACCTGAAAGCCTAGTAACCATTTCAAAAAAGTAAAGCCAAAAAAACTCGAAAAATTCAGACCTCTATGATCAAATAATGATGAGAAACACAGTGGGGCTGTCAGAATTTTTAAATGGCAAAATACTACTACTAATAAAGTAATGATGATGATGATAAAAGCTATCATTTATATATGATTTTAAGGTACTTTTTTAGGAAACATTTGTATTACCTCGTTTGATCCTCACACCAACTGTGGGAAGTAGATGCTATTATTCCTATTTGACAGATAAAAGGTTTAAGTGATTTGCCCAGGGCCTCATAGCTAGTAAGTGTCTGAGGCTGGAATAAACTCAGATCTTCCTGACTCCAATTCCAGCACTCTACCTATCATTTAATCTAATAGCATGTAAGCCATTTGAGGATAAGATTGATGAGTTTTGTAACTTTTTGTCTCTGCATATCCAGAACCTTGCAATAGTAAGACACTTAATAAATGCTTTTTAATTCAATGAGAAATAAAATGGAAGGACCTACCTTGTGTTGACCTTATAGGGGATTGAGGAATGGTATTTTGGCTTTTGGACAAATCATTTCTTTGATTGGCCGTTGCTACTTGATGGCATAGTAGGTAACATATCAGGGTGGTAATCAGAAAGACCAGAGTTTGCTTCTTATCTCAAAATTCACTCACTAGCCTTATGACCCTGTACAAATTAGATAATATCTCTCAGCCACAATTTTGTTTTTGATCTGTAAGATAGAGAAAATAACATCACCTATCTTATAGGGTTGTTTCAAGGATTAAATGAGATAATACATGTAAAGCAAATATTATAATCTAGAAGTTCCAATGAGTTAATAGAGTATTCATGATGATATTGTCCACAGAGATGTAGAAGAAACCTCTGATACTGGCCTTACATACACTACAGAAAAGTGCCGTATAGTGGCATCAGTTTAAATTTTCAAGAAATATTTTGCAAAATTCCCTACTGTAAGCCTACCTTTTCACTTCTCTAACACTAACACTCCCAACTCACACAAAGACATGGCCTGGCACTGTGGCTGGCACAGGGTAAGGAGGTTCTCTTTTCATTGGCTTCAAAGTAGTTCTAGCACTCTTTAGTCAGTGACTCTGCTACCTAGTAACCAATATTCCCAATAGCATGGTCATTTTTTATATACACACATACCTTTTTTTATTACAAAAAAAAACTTATAATCTATTCCCTGATCCCTTGTTGTTATCACCAGTAAATGGTATATTTGGTTGCCAGGTGATAAGAACAATGGCAGGGTGAAAAACATTTTTGGATCCTGAAAAGGAATTTTGCTAAGACAGGACCTGCCCAGTGCCCCACCCCTGAATCTATACAGACATGCCCCTTTTTTGAGCCGGAACTGGAAGAGTCTTTCCAGAACACCTCTCCCAGAGGGTTTTGCTCCTATTGATCTGGTCTTCCTAGGCTCAGTCCCCTCCCTACTCTATCTGTGGTGTGTAAGGCTGGCTTAACTAATGACACACTGAAGCTTGAGGTGATTCCTGTGAGACAGGGACCAAATAAGATAATAGATTAGGACTCAAATGCATCCAAATTCTGTTTTCTGTTTGTCTAAAGCCTCACTTTGTGAGATTAGTCAACATTTGATTTGAACCTGTTTCAGTTTGTTTTTCTGCCATATAGAAGGCAGAGCAAAGTTGTGAGGAATGAACCAGCTTTGGAAATTGCTAAAGTCATCCTAGGTATTTACAAATGTAGTTATAATTTTACTATTGCATGTAACTGAAATTGGGGCACATTGTACAGTGGTCACATTTTCATTTCCTAACAATGAACACTAGTGTTTTATCCCCCAAAGAAACTCTAGCTTTCTTTATCCTCCCCACCAAACTTTTTGATCCTCTACTCCTTCCCCTCTAAAAAAGTAAATTCTTGGCATTACTGTTTTCTGTGGGCATGCTACCTACTATGTTAATTTCAAATAGTAACATTGTTCCAGGATAACTTCCCCAGTGGCTGATTTTCTACTTTATGGATTATAAAGTTGTCCTCTCCATAATCTAGGAATTCCTTTGATGGTTTGTACTTAGCTATATTCACTACCTAACAGATGCCTGAATACTTAAAGTCCCATGGGACTACAGTATCCTGTAGTTTCAAGTTCCTGAATAGCTGATCCAAAAATTTTGTTTCAATTCTCACTTTCCTTCACTCTTGGGAGTCAATAGCAAATACTCACTAAAGTTTCCTCCATATTCACCTACATTTAATCCAAAAGAGGTGGGAGGGGATGGCTGTAGAGGGTGGATTTGTAGCTTTTTTTATTCCATATCGAATTTCTGTGCCTAATTTTTTGCTTCTGCTTTTTTTCCTTCCTTTTTAAAACTTTCCCCAAGTCTTCTAGAATTCTAGTTGTAAAGAAAAAGCAATCAAACTATTTCCATCAAAATGATATATTTTTTTGTTTTAAAAGGAGAAACTGTGATATATGCATCCATATAAATTCAAAATTTTTTACACTTCATTTCTATAGACCTCTGATTTTCTACTTTGGGTAATAATACATTATACTTGGCAAGATAACAAATGATATAAAAAAGAGATTCTCATGCTAACTATAGTGTTTACATATAATTTATCTAAGCAAAGAATCAAAGAGGGAAGCATATATTTTATGGAATTGAGGATCAGAATCAGAAAAGTAAAATCCTGGTCTCACAAATTATCTGAAATTAATTTGGCAGCCATTAGGGTTGGTTAACTACAGGTATAAACTGTCAGGGAATTGAAAGTTTGCTCATTTTTACTTTCAACTATTACAGTCATTCCAAAAGTTACTTAAAGAATTGTTAGCATCAGAAAGAATATCTAAAAATACACGCTTGGAGACAGAGTTGTGTTTGATACAAGGATGAGTTTTAACTTAGTACAAATAATTAAAATGTTCACATATCTTTGAAGAGTATCCAAAAATTTTTACAAAAATTGTGTGTGTGTGTGTGTGTGTGTGTGTGTGTGTGTGTGTGTGTGCTTAAGTACATAGCATAGTCAACAGAGAGCAATCCTTGAAGTTAAGAAATCTTGGTTTCAAGTCCCACTTCTAGCATGTAGTAGCAGTATGACCCCAGACAGGTCACTTAACCTCTCAATATGCAATTCCAAAGTCGTAAGTTGGAGAACAAGTGGGAATTTAATTTAGTTAAGGAAATTTCCTCACCCAGATCTCCTATCCTGATGAAACCATGGGTCTTGTTCAAATGTGTATGTATGTACATACATGCACATGTATATATGTATATGTACATATATGTACACACATATACGTACATATGGGTATATAAAATATGTGTGCATGAATATGTATACAGAAAAAGAAACACCTGTATTTGCCTATTTAGTTATATATATGTATATATTTCTACATATACATATATATTTCACAATTAAAAAGCAAAAACTGGCTAATGTTCGTAACAGGGAAAATAATTTAGCAAATTCACTGCCTTTCTATTCATGCTTCACTTACCAATGATAATTATTTAAGGATGAAGTTCTGCCTTAATTACTTCAATAAATCAAGGACCGGTGTGATTTCACAGGCGAGAATAGTTTCTCCACCCAAACAGATGACAGCTCCTCTGCAACTTAGTAATTAATCTAGGAGTTTTGTGGCTAAAACTTATCACCCTGTAGCAAATAGGTTAAATTTGGGGAGGATATGGATGACAGTCACACAGGAGTGGCTGAATTGCAATCTGGATGACTGGAAGGAATTCCCCAAACTATTAGATCTCATTGAGTATTTGAAAATTGAATCTGTCCAATCTGATGATGAACCTCTATGAATTTAGTTCAGTTGGTTCTCAGGTGAACTGTAAAAATAAAAAAAAAACCAGAAAGTTAGACTCTTTAAAGTCCATCACACAGCCTTCAATTTTAGTAAGAAAAAGTGAAGGGATTTAATGAAATTGTACTAACTCAGATGAACTACATACAATCTGTCACCAGATCCCTACTTGAAATCTTTCTAGCTTGCTAATAATGGCAAGAACTTTTGCTCTGGCAGACAACCTTTTGTAAGCCCAAGATTGTCTTCATGACATGGTGACACATTAGAAGAAGAAGCATTTAGTGGGGTATTGCCACTGTTGTCATCAATAAAATCAAAGGGTTGGACTACATGATTTTGAAGATCCCTGCCAGTTCTAAAATGATATAATTTTTTTATTAAAGCCCCTGGTAATAACTGGAGATATGAAAATAAACATGAATTAGCATGTGCACATGATTTATATAGGGCATCCAGACTCAGTCAATATTTATACCTTGATTCTTTTAATCAAATTATGAATAAAGCCTTAACAAAATTACTGCCCTTGATAGTAGATGAGACAACAGGTCCATTATTAATTTATATGGTCATTTCCCTCCTAATTTGTATATTAGACTGTTTATACTTTAGATGTAACATCTACCCAATAATTCACAGACTTTTTTTTTACCAGTGGGTACTTTTTGGTTGTTGGGTTTTTTTTTTCTATGACAGTCATACTAATTGAGCAATTACTTACCAGTAGCAGCAGAATTCTGTAACTGATAACCAGGCAGACAGCTATGAGAATAACATAATTATCACCAGTTTCTATTCTCAGAAGCAAGAGAAATCTCTAAGTAACTGCAAAAGGTCAGTTGAGGGTCCCAAATATCTAAGGAAAATCTCTAGACATTTAAAATAAAGAACTTTAGAAGGAGGTCTCCAAAAATATGAAATCTATTGTATTTCTTTCAAAAAGAAAAGGGTACTTTCTTTACCCTCTGATTGCTTTGTACATAGAGTAATACTGGAGAACTCGAAAGAATTCATCTAGAAGAGAATCTTTAGAGTATTCATTTTTCTCCCACTGTTCACAGATATGTACTGAACAGTGGGAGGTTCACTCATCTCTGATGCACACTTAAAGTTAAAAGGGGAATTTGTTCCATTTTTATATTACCATACTCATTTCTTTCCTAAAATCTCAAAATCACTAAGCAACTATTAGCAGAGTGATCAAAGCTGTTTTTTATTGTCTGTGAGTTCTCCACTGAATTGAAATGGACAATTACATTATTATTGAAGTGAACATATGATAACTATTATGAACTTGAAGGTATGTCGAGCTACTGTGGCACTGAACACTATCAGTATATCTTTTCTTAGCATTTCTTTCACTTTACAGCAAATACATTTTGGAAAAAACCCAAACTGAATGGATACCAAATTGTCATATAAACCTTAAAACTCAATATACAAATAAGCTATAATTATTGTTGTTATCATGTTGTATGTTTCTATGGTTTTGAATTTATACCCACTTGCATTAGAATCCAAAGGAATATAATCTACTTGATTTTACTGAGTTTTTTGTGTATTATGTACTTTATTTGCTATTGACAGTGAGTGGAAGCAGCTTAGTTGATAAAGAACTTTCCACAACATTGAGTAGGCCACTATTAAATCACATCTCTGTCACAAACTTGACTATGTGACCCTGGGCAACTTATAATGTCTCACTGCTCTGAAGCAATTCTAAGACTCTCATTTGCACAGCAATTGCTTGTTTGCACTGGTGGGTGTTTCCTATCCCCGATACAGAGCAAATCACAAGTCAAGTAAAGAAAACTACTATTTAATACTTCAGGGAAACATTTAAATGATAATTATCCTGGTTTTGTAAATACTGAAATTAGTATGCTAAAAGGTAATGTAAACCATTCTCTAACCTCTGTGCCTTTGCTTATTCTTTTCCCTCTGCCTGGAATGGTCTTTTCAACGCTTCTGGCTTTTGAACTCATATACTTCCTTCAAGACCCAAGTCATATGTAACATTTATCATGAAGCCTTCTTTTATCTTTAGAGTCAGAAGATATCTCTCCTTCCTCCGAATTTCCATAGCACTTTGTTCATACCTCTTCTTTCACATACAACATTGAATTATAATTAATCGTATACTTGTCCTATCTTCTGTACTAATTTGAAGTCACCTTGAAGATAAAGTACTTGTCATGTTTATGTGGCTAGTATATCATTTGTACACAGTAGATGCCCTATAAATATTAGCTGAGTTAATGAATCAGTCAATAACCTCGATGGCACAGCAAGACTTAGAATCTGCTCTTTAACTTCCAGTCTTTCCAATATCCAAAATTTTGTGGATTTCTCATCTTTTAGGTAAAATGTGGTTGTCCCAATTGGAGTCTACCAAATTTTCCCCATTTAGCTTTAGTAAGTGTAGCATCAAACTCTATTCCAGAGTCACAGATGGAATAATATCTTCTCTTGGTTTAAGAGGGTATTAGGGAGGTTTGATGGGTCAAGCATTAGATTTTTAAATTCAGTATTATTGAAAGCATTTCCACAAAATATGCTCAAGTATTAGTTTTACTTGACAAAAATATTTGTTAAAAGGGCTTTTCCCTTTATTTTTCCTCCTTCCAGTGAGTGAAGAATGAGAGGGTAGGGAAGGGAAAAGAAGAGAAGGGAAGATAGGATCATAGAGGCATCTTTTTTTTTCAAAAGTAGAGAAGAGAACAGAAGGAAGGCCAAAAAGAAGCACACATAAGCAGGATAGCTTTGAAAACTATAGATTCAACTAATTATTTACATTGAAAGAAAGGCAAGCTCTATATAATAAAGATCTGTAGTTTCCTATGCATGCATCTTTCTATTCTACTATGTACACAAGTGTCCATCTTATCTGCTATTTGCTAAAAAATTTAAAGTGTGGGGGAGTAACTTAAAAAGCCAGATGTTGCTTAAGTCAGATGTGGATCTGATATGCTTTTACTTTATTAGAAAGTTATCAGGAGCACAAATTTCATGTGATTCAACAATAAAACCAATATTAAAACACACGTACATAAACAAAATAACCAGCAAGCCAAAAATAAAATATATCCATGTGCAACTGGCAGTCATCACATCTATACTATCTACCCTGGTAAGAAAATTTTTATATTCTAATGGTCATATAAAGTGATGCTGAATTGCCAATTATTCTTTTATACTGCATGCTAATCCATTCACTATTTCATAAAAATCATCACTGTTAATAGTATTAATTTTGACTGTGTGAAAACTATAACAACTCACGTTTATTAGCATGATTTTAGTTTACTTAGTTTATCACTAATTTGTGTCCTTGTTCATATAAGGCATATGTGAAGAAACAAAGTCTTCAGGAGAGAGTATTAGTGAAATGAAATTCTTCTCCAAACATGGAGTTCTTAGCTCCTAAAGTCATAGCGTGTCTTAATAATGCTCTAGCCAAATGAAAGAGACAACTTTAAAAATAAAAAATAAAGATAAAATAAAATTTAGTGTCTTCCATATCTATTACCACTCTTTACAACAGGTTAACATGAATGGAAACTCAAATAGATTGGCACTGCATTTCTCTTTCAGGTTTTTTTTCTCTGTTGGACTGAGATCAACTCTCTAAATGGAATTCAGATGAAGTCTCTCAACTGGCCGCATTTCTGAGCTCTTGTTCTTTTAGGAAATAGAAGGTCTATTTAGTAGCAATAGGAATTTGTGTGTTTCAGATGAAAATAGAATAACATCTCTGACTTTCTGTAATAAGACTCTATTGGAAATTGGATTGTTATAAACCTATAGAGGAAATCCTATTTCTGTAAATTCAACCTTTTCATTGTCCCCTAAACCGTTTCCACTTATGTTGACCTTGCATTGCACCTAATAGTAAATATTCCAAATTTAGGTGCAGTATGGTTTTCTTCAAGGTTTAAATATCATATTCTGTTTTGTTTCTAATATCCTTTCTACAAATGTTCAGAATATTGTTAACCTTTTCTGACCAAAGCAGTCCATTGTACTGACAACATCATGGAAATATTTATTTTTAAATTTAAAAAGCTTTCCTCTGAGTTAGTCATATTTTACATCCCATCATCTTCACATTTTATAAATTTTAAGACATAATATAAATACAACTTATTATTATAATGATGATAGCAATCTAAAGATGGCAGTATCTGAGGTTGGTCTAGACCTAGGCTTTCATTAGTATAGAGAACTCCAAGCAGAGTAACTCTCTCCACTAATAAAGATTGACAACTTGTTTTAGATAGTTATCAAAGGCATTGAGCTATTAACTTGCCCATGGGTTGCAGGCAGTTCTTAAACAAAATTAATTCTGACTACAACCAGTCATTCATCCCCTTATCTAGTACTCCCTCTCTGTTACAAAACACCATTATGAAGAATTATTAGAAAGGCAAAGAAGATTACCTCCTCACAGAAAAACTATAAATACCTAAGAGCCAATAGAGAAACATTGATGACTTTGAAATAATGTAACACATAGAATTGATCAACTGTGTGATCTGCTTACTTACCAAGTCCCTACCACTCCTCGCTTTTGAACTTTGGCTCATACTCATCATCTCAGATTCCCAATGACTCATCAGCTTAGGTGTCCCCAGGAGAGAGGGGCCAAATAATTATTATCACTTTCACAATATTTAATAACAGTATGAATACTGTTACAAATTCCCCCCTCCAATTTTGCATTTTATATCTATAATATACATATGTGCGCGCACACACACACACACACACACACACACATATATATATATATGTATATATATATATGTATAATATATGTATGTGTGTATGTATGTATAAGCATCTAATGCCTAAGATGTACCAGGAATTAAAACAAATATATGACTAAGATCAGTTTTCTGATTAGTATGAACAAATGTTTCTCAAAAGAATTGTGAACTATTACCAACCATATGAAAGATGTCTTGTAGGCATCTCAGACTCAACATATCCAAAATATAACTAGTTGCTCTACCCAAACTCCCCTCTTGTAGACTTCTCTATTACCTTTGAGGGTGCCACTATCTTCTCAGTCACCAGATGTAGTCTTCTTCAACCTCACCATCATTCATAACATAGAGCCAATCAGTTACAAAAGCTTTTGTCTCTGGATCTATACCATCTTTCCTATATGTCCCACCCTCTCCTTTCACATAGCTACCACTATAGCTTATTCCCTCATTACATATCACAAGTCTTTTGACTGATCTCCATTACCTCCCCCTTCCCATTTATCTTTCACACAGTTTCCAAAGTGATTTTTTAAAAATAATTTTGACCACAACAATCAACTAACCAATAAACTCCAATGGCTTCCTATTTTCTCAAGAATAAGATATAAAATCATCTATTTAGTGTTTACTGCTCTTCATAACCTGACCCCTTCCTATCTTCTTAAACTTTGCTCCACACCATACAACACACTAACCAGACAGACTGGCCTACTTGATATTGCTCATATGACACTCCACCTTTCATCTTCATGCCTTTGTATTGGCTGTCTCCCAATCCTAGAATGCTTCCTCACCTCTTTCTCTTAGAATTTTTGTCTTCCTTCAGGATTTAGATTAATTGCCACATTCTGTAGAAGACCTTTCCCAGTTTCCCCAGCTGCTAGTGCTTTGCCCTCTGAGATTATTTTCTAACTACTCTACATGTGTTTTGCATGTACCTACTAAGATAACATGTCATCTGTATTGAATTCTCTTTAATTTTTTATATTGATTTTCATTGTTCTTTTTAATCAAACTAGATAAATGGTAAAACTATTTTATTTTTAACATGCTTCTGGTTTTAAGCGTTAATTCAATATTTTTTCTTGTTGTTGTTTCAATTTTGAAACAGGAAAAGATGAAAAAAGATAGAATAGGCAATATTGGGAGGGCCATGGGAAGACAAACGTATTAGTATATTTTTGAGAGAACTATAAATTTACATGATTATTCTAAAAAGCAATTTGGAATTATACTTTAAAAAGTGACTAAAACATGCAAACCAGGGATTCCATTGATATGTATTCACAGGATATCAATAAGAGAAAGATACTAAATATGTTGAAAGTATTTTTAAAGACTGTTTTCTGCTGTAAAATTTTGGAAATAAACTCTGTAACCCATCAGTTGGTAAATAGCTAAATAAATTCCAATATATGGGATGTAGTGAAATAGTATTGTCCTGTATTAAGTTACTACTACGGAAAATCTCAGAGAACCATGGGAATACAGATGTGGAATGAAACAATAAGAACAAATAAAACATATACAATGATAATAATAATTTAAACAGAAAATGTAATAAAATAAAAATAAATATTACATAATTATAATGACAAAGTTTTGCACTGGAGAAGAGTTGAGAAACATACTTCATTCCAGAAAAGAGAGAGTATGGATGTGGAATATTACATATGTATGTATGTATATATACATATACATATATGTACACATACACATACACATATATACACACATTCATATAGATATAGATATTCTATACAGTTAGTCTGTTGATGGTTTTCAATGAGATGCTTTCCCTTTACGCTCTTTTTTTAATCATTCTTACAAATTCTTACCTCCCTGGGTAAGGGTGGGAGAAGAAATATAGCATTACAATAAGTATATCTTTATGCATGTATATATACAGAGAGAGAGTATGTGTGTGTATACACACATATGTATAGACATGGATATATCTGTATAAACATGCATATGTAACAAATCTTCAATTAGAACATGGGAGATAAAAAAAGAAAAAGAAAATTTCACCGTGGGACAGTTCTGAATGGCTTTTATTAGCTAGGTGTAGTGACTATAACTAATAGCCTACCTTTTTCAAAGAGAAGTTCTGACCATTATACTATAGCAGATTGGAGCTGAGCTGGCCATTATGTAGGCCCTGAAGGGATGCATCCAAAAACTGGCAGCTAGGAGCAGTGCCTAACAGATTCCACATACTTGTCGACCAGCAGTCACTTCAAGACCAGTAGGAGTCAGCAGAACATGTCCAGAAGACATGCCAGATCTGTTGGAGAATAAAACCCAGTGAGAATAGAAGACACAGGTAGAGCTGCAACATCAGGGGTATAAGTTGCATTTCCTAGACACATGCTTGCTAGATTTGTGTTTCTTATGTATGATACTACTGAGTGCCCATTCTCCCCACTGAGTATGTTCCCATGTGGAAGGGTGTACCCTTGGTTTATAAGAGAGGATGTTCTATTGGAATTTTACTTATTGTGCAAATTCATTAAATGACTTTGCTTTGAACTTATTGTATCCTCTGAATGACTAGAGAAAGAGTAAATACATTGGTGGAGGCCCATGATCTATAGCTTCCACTGAATCCACATCCACAGAGCATCTTAAGACTTTGGGTAGTTATTCTTTGGAATCCATACATGAGAGGGAATTGCCCCACTGGATAGTTAACATGCAATTATAACTAATGGATATTTAGAAAATTATTTGTGTGTGTGTGGAAAATGCATTCAAGCTTTAGATTGGGAGTTCAAGAGTATATTCCTCCACCTAAACCCAGCAAGAGTGGCCACTCCCTTATGATCTGCTCATGTGTGGGAGAGTTGGAGGAGGAGAATACTTGAAGTTATTTAACTCTTCACATCTGCATAAAAGAAATCTCCTAATTGTTCTTACAAAAGAAAAAAAATAACTCTTTAAGCCATACTCCAGGTATCATGAACTATGGATTAAAGGAATTATACATTAACCCCAACAGTACCTCAATAAAAAGGAAAGTTCTTAGCTCAGATGTATAGACAAGACCCTAGTAAACTGTTTTGTGTAATTAGAATATTCTGCATTTGTAAGTCAAACTCATCAAATATATTACTGGTATTGAGAAATATTAAGAAAAATAAATATCAAGGACTTCTCTCTGTATACATAATTATACACATGCATGCACACACATGCACACACACACACACACACACACACACACACGTGCCTTCACAAATGAAGAAACGCAAATTGATTAAGTGACAGAAAGCAAAAAAGTTCAGAATAAAACTCCTTTCTCTGAAGAACTGCATCACAAAATAATATTTGGGACCAATAAAATTAAATTAATGTGAAACATAATTTCTTCAAAAGATAAACTCTCTCTGAGCACACTTTTTTCTTTCATATTCTCTTGATTTCTCTACATCTATTCTATCATATTGCCAAATTTATGATTTATTATATAGTTCCCTCTATTAGAATGAACTATACTATTCATACTATACTATTCCTCTTGCTTAAAACCTTACTCTTTCATGAAACTTTTAAGAAACACTTTTCTCTGACACCTACTTTCCAATATACCTTTAAAAAAACTTTTTATTTTCTTATCATAGTCAACTTTTCTCCAATTGATTTTTCTCCTTCCCCCTTCCCCTCTCTTCACTATAATATACTCTTCATCAGACCTGGTGTAGTTTCACAGCTCTGAATGAACAACTCAAAAAATTGATATGGCAGATATAAATATCATAACCCTTTATATCCATATCTCCTATTATAGGCGTATGAAAAGCCATACAAAAGCATTAAAATATTATGTCACTGGAGGGAGGGCCTTGTGAACAAGAAAATAGAAGACTACAAACTTTCTCCAGTCCCCAATAACTTTTTTTTGAAAAGAGGAATTATGATCAAGAACAGGGTTTCTTAAATTTTTCCCACTCAGAACCCCCCTTTTTGAGTTTTGACAGCATTACTTGGCATTGCACTGGCCTAAGGGCATGCACAGTGCAAAGTGTACATGCTTTGTGTTCAGAACCAAGGCTGCAGTGAAATTGTAAGATGCAACACAGGCAAGCACCACCAGAAACACCCTGGATTCATTACATGTTTGATTTTTAATTAATTTTTGGTCATTGGGTGCTCAGAAACCATTTACTGTTGCCAAATTTTTCACAACCCCCATATAGGGTCACAACCCACAGTTGGGAAGAAGCGCTAATCTAGATCAAGGATAATTAAAGCTCAATTCACAGAATAAGAAAAGATAAGGGCATCAAGGTAATGGCCTCATGGATTAGCCCTGGAGAGCTCTAATCTTCGAGGCTATCACTCAATGCCCCTTCCCTGAAGCACTCATGCTTTGGAAACATGGCAAAATCAATCCACCAGCATGTTCATGGCACCCACTGAAACCTGCACTACCTCAGAACCTCTGCCCATGTGCCTCTACTCACTCACTTCTATCCTACTGTGTGACAAACAACAAGCATTGATTCTTCAAGCCATGTGAGAAAGAGGGTTGGAGGAACTTGAAGAGAGATAATCAAGTTTCTTTCTACTTGTGAAAGGCCCTAGAATAGGGAAGCCAAAGGCTGCAAAGACTCTGCCCAGTACACACACACAGAATTGTGCTGAAGCAAACTTCAGCCAGCTTGAGAGTTCATTGTTAAATTTTCGGTATGAGTATTTGTGTCTCAGAAATTGGCAAATGCTACAAATCAGGACTTGATTTAGTGTTTTGTTGATTGTCTAGTCTTAAAAGCATTAGAGAAAATGTTATTAATACAGATTAAACTTCAAAGCGTGTCATGTGTACATTTTTCCTAGAGAGATGGTTATTTAATATTTACCAGAACACTACTACACTCACCCAATTTTTTCCAAATTCTGCAAGAAGCAGAGGACACTGTTTCAGCACAAAAAGAGAAGGATGCCATGGATGGAAGTGAGGCAGGAGTCAGGCCTGAAGGAAAAGGGGCTCAGCCTAATGCTGACATCCTAGATTCTACCTGACACAGGGACCAAGTCCAGTGACAAATACATTCCCCAAAAATAGAGGCAGCTGAGAGGTATTGCAGACAAGTCCCAGGGATATACACATCATCAATGGGAGAGGAATTAAAAAGTGACAGGTGAATATAAGGAAAAAGTTGAAAAGAATCAAATATTTTGAGAAGAGGAAATTTCAATTAATAACCTAGGTGAAAAGTATATAAATTAACAGAGAGGATACAAAAAATAGAAATGATAATAGGCTCTAAAACATAAAAAGTGTCACCCAATTCTCCAAAAGGAAAGGAAAATGAACCAATGAATGATAAAATAAAGGACCCTTTGGAATCCCAAGATTGGATGGTATCAAAACAATATATTCCAGGATGGTTCAGAAAAGAAATGAAAACTGTGAGAAGAATTTAAAAGTGGGGAAAATGGCAGAACTTATTCTCTGTACAGCAGAAATAATCAGCATTTTTCTAATCTTGAATTTATTCTAGCAAATCTCTCCAGAGAAGCAAAAGAGAGAACAACAGTTTAAGAATATAAATAAACTGAAGGGAAGAACCATCAGGAAGAAGAGAAGTAAAGATTTTCATGCTAAAAGAACATATGATATCTCTATAAAAAGTCATCGATCTTAAAGATAGTAATTATAGGGACAACTTAAGGACCAAAGGGCTCCCAAAAGAATATGACAAATTAGAAAAAAAAATTAATGCTCTACTGCAGAAAACAATACCAGAAAATAAATTCAAAGAACTGACAACCTCCAGAAAAAAATATATTTCAAACTCTAAATGCATAGTAGTTAGTTTTAACAATTCCAATGATGAATCACAATTCTACAAGTAGCTAGAAAAAAAGATGTTCAAATTTATTTTAAAAATTAAATAATAGAAAACTATTCTGTACCTACTAAAATAGAATGTTCCAAAAAGCAAAAGAATTCAAGCTGTAGCAAAAAAGACATACCCTACAAACCTGAGCATAATCATTATTGAAAATAAAAGATGTTTAGTAAAAGATAAAGAAATTTATTATATCCTCTAAAACCTCCCAGCATGTTTTTCTTGAAAGCACCACAAACAACAGAAACACAAGAAAGTTAAATAAATAACTATAACTACCAAGGAAAAAAATAAATAATGAAATAAATTACTTCACCTTGCATTTTGTTTAAAAACTCAAACAGAAGAGTGATATATGGTCATAAAAACAAAGCAATAATAGTGAATGACAGCAAAGAGACCATAAAGAATTTACTTTTAAATTTTACAAAAGGATCAAGATGAAAGTGGAAGTTAAAGAAAAAGAAGTAAAGGTGGAGGTGGAGGCTTGAAACACAATCAACTGAACCCCATCACCTCAATATGGGTCAATCAATATATTTTGTGGGGCAAAATTGCAGAATAAAATAATTTATAAAGGAGGAGAGGGAAGGAGAACAGAAAGGAATTGTGATATAACCTAATAAAGCTAGATGTGAAAAATAAAAGGAAAATAGCTCCTATAGTCTCATAGTGAGAAAAGAAACTATAGGAACAGGGAAAAGTGACAAAAAGAATACTTTAAGAATATTTGCTTATAATCCAGTCTCAGATATTTCAAAGTTCTGTCCAAATAGTCTCATAGGCAGATTATTTTCCTCTTTTCTTGCTCATTAATTCCGACATTTTTACAGCAGGGAAGTTTCCCATTCAACCTAGGGCCTTGTTACAACTTGTAACAACAATGCTGCTTGCTGCTACTGCAGTTGTGTAAGACCAACAACACCAGCACACAGAAGAGCTGCCAGCACAGATCCTTTAATCTGCTTTTCTAAGGAAAGCAACCTTAAAGGGTTAACAATCTCCCTTTAATTAAACATGAATATATCATTCATTTAGTTCAGGAGAAAAAAGTCAGCACCCTGAACTTCGGAGCAAATACAAACAGAAATTACAAACAGATCAATAGACAGACTTTTATCTGTCTGATCAAATCACAATACATACATAGTTACCAGAGAGAAGCACCAAAATCTGGGTTTTCAAAGCCAGTGGGGCTCTTTCAATGGCTTCCCAGAGTCTTCTCACCAACACTCTTTCAAGGAGTGTGACCCCAAAACAAAACTCCAACCACTTTACCTGCCCTATCCAAACGAAGGCAAGACTCATTAAAGGCATTTGATGGCTTTAGCATTCCAAAATAGAAAACAGTAAAAAAAAAAAAAAAAAAAAAAAAAAGGCCCACCCAATTACCATAACACAACTAAGCAGAAGATGGTAGGCTACACTTATTAGCAGGGCCACATATTCAGAACCAAAAATACTTTACAATCGCACTGATTCATGCAATAAATTTGGAGCTCCCTAAAGAAGAACCGGCAGACATATAGGTGGCACAGTGGACTGAGTGTCAGCCTGGAGTTAGGAAGACCTGTCTTCTGGAGTTCAAATCAGACCTCAGACACTTACTAGTTGTGTGACCCTAGGCAAGTCACTTAACTCTGTTTGCCTCAGTCTTCTCATCTATAAAATGAGCTGGAGAAGGAAGTGGCAAACTAATCCAGTATCTTTGCTAAGATAACCCCAAATGGGGCCGAAAAGAGTTTGACATAACTGAAAATAACTGAACAACAAAGAGGAGAGTTGAGAACAAGAAAGACCCAAAGGCTTATCTTCAACATTTTCTAATACATAAACACACACACACACACACACACACACACACACACACACGTATATATATATATATATATATATATATAAAACACATATTTGTATGGTGCTTTGTGGTTTATAAGGTGCTTGGTGTATATCATCTCAGCTGAGACTCAATAGCATTGTGAAGTAGATAGTACAAGTATGAGAAAATTCAGGAACCCAGAGAGGTTGAGTGATTTGCCTAAGGTCACACAGGAGTAAGCAGAAGAATCTGGCCTTAAAACATGGTCTTCTGTGTCCCAAATACAGTGCTTTTCTCATTGTACAACATGCTCATCAAAAGCTAATTTAAGATTGAATTAATTGTTAAATTTTATTTCCTTTTGTCTGGACTAGCTAACCTCTGAGTTCCCTTCCAGTTCTAAACCTCTGGTTGTATGATCCAAACACCACAAAGGTACTTGTACAGTTTTTGTCCTTTTTCTTTTCCTAGTAAGCTCTGAGTTGGCAGCACCCCATCATTCCCTACATTATTGATGGCGATATCTGCAGAGAAGCAGATGTTTTGCCAAGAAAGTGAATATGAATCATTGTATCTAATAAGATGAGAATCTTAGAAAACAGTCTACAATTCATAAGTGAAACCAGCAATTAATCTTGACATGTTTTATAAAAGGTTTAGTTGCTTAACATTTCTCCCAAGTAATTTTTTTTAAGTTTGCTGTAGGCAGGAAGGTAAAGAGAGTGACAGCACTGGAAACCAAACTTCTCTTTCTCCAAAGGCCAATTGTGCTAGTTGTATATTGAAATATGAGGTGCATCCTGATGTGAGATTAGTCAAAGGCGTTCACCAGTGCCCTCAGTCCCAACTTGCTAAACAAGGCAGTGAAGTGGCGCCACCAGAGACATGGTTTCATTACCAATTTATGGCTCTATTCTGGATTTTGCATACGTGAGCAAAGTTGTTTTTTTCTAAAGATAATTTATGTGGCAGTAGGATTACCTGGAAATCAGGGGGAAAAAAATTTAAAGCACACAATGACATGTTACTCAGTAGACAGAGATTCTCTTAGGATGATCTTGATTGGAATACTTTAAGAGCATTCAGCAACCACCCAAAAATATCAGCATGTTCCTATGACATTTGATAAAATAGTAGAAGACACTGTGAATCAACAGCATCATCTCTATCATTATTTTAAACAAAAGGTAATATAGATCATAGACTGACAGCTGAGAGAGACTTTAGAAGCCACTCAGTCCAGGCCCCTAATTTAGAAGAAGAGGACAATAAGACCCAGGGAAGTGAATGGCTTTTCATAAGATGATACATACTAAATGGAATAACTCAAGCCCAATTTTTCTGACTCCCTCACTAGTGTTCATTACACTACTTCACACTCTGCCATCAGTGTTGTGTTAGAACATGACAATACAGAACTGGCAGGTTTTCAGGTCTTCTTGACTTTCTTACAGGAAGACCTGTTGCCAACATACTCTTGAGAAAAGAAGGAAACTAGAATCTACTGTGAAAAGTCTTCATGACAATATGACATAGAAGCTATCCAAAGGCAATAGCAAAATCCAGAAGGTTTGAAATTTTGACTCTGCAACTTTCTTTTTTCTTTCATTATTTTTCAACTAATGAAAAATATATTTTCTCTCCCATTTTCTCTCTCATCCACCTCACCTCTACCCCCTTGGGC
The DNA here is from genome assembly GCF_011100635.1 of Trichosurus vulpecula. NCBI lineage: Eukaryota > Metazoa > Chordata > Mammalia > Diprotodontia > Phalangeridae > Trichosurus > Trichosurus vulpecula. The sequence continues at coordinate 414,025,401 of NC_050573.1, read as the reverse complement.
AAAAAAGAAATGAAAATAAAACCCCCCTAAGAAATACGCACAGTCAAAACAAATCCCTGAATTGGGCATGAACAACAAAAATATGACATTATGCAATCTACATGCTGAATGCATCACCTCTTCATCAGGAGGTGGGTAGTATCTTTCATTATGGGAACTCTAGAAATTCAGTTGTTGATTGAATTGATCAGAATTCTTAAGTCTGTCAAAGTTGTTTTTCTCTACAATAGTATTGTCATACAGATTGTTTTCCCAAATCTGTTCACAGCAGTTGTATTAGTTCACGAAAGTCTTGTAATAACCTTTATTTCTTCTTCATTTGTTCCGAATTTTTCCTCTTTTGGGAGGAGGGGAGTCAAGGTTAAGCGACTTGCCAAGGTCAGACAGAATTCTCCTTTTCTTTTTTATATTTATAAGTTGGTTTTTCTCTTTTTCTTTTTTAATCAAATTAGCTAATGATTTCTCTGTAAAGAAAACTAGTTTCACTTACTAATACTTTTTTTTTTGGTTTTCAATTCTGTTAATCTCTTCTTTGATTTTTAAGATTTCCCTTTTAGTGTTTGTGTTTTTTTTGATTTGTTGTCTTTCTAATGTTTTTATTTGCATTCCCAATTCATTGATCTTTTCTTTCTCTGATATGTTAATAAAAGGCTTTAGATATGTAAATTTCACATAAGGACTGCTTTGAATTCATCCCAAAATTTTTGGTATATTCTTATGTTAGCATTATTTTTAATGAAATTATCTATTGTTTGTATGATTTGTCTTTGACCCACCATTTTTAAGGATTGAATTATTTAGTCTCATGTTGATTTATAGCACTTTTCAGTGACTCTTCTTTAATATTTTTATAGCGTCATGGTCAATAAAGACTGCATATAATATGTCTGCTTTTCTGAGTTTGTGAGTTCTTTTTGTCCTAGGACATGATGATTTTTTTTCGTAAATATACCACGAACATCAGAGAACTGTGCATGCATCTTCCAATTTATATTATGTATTCTCCAGAGGTCTATTATATTTTTTTAAAATTATATTCAGGTCCTTAACTTCCTGTTTTGTTTGCTTTTTTGTTAGATTTATCTAGGTCTGATATTGTAAATTGAGAATAAACTGTTAATAATTTTACTGCTTATCTCTCCTTTTAATTTTTTTTATGCTTAGTGTCTATTCCATTCAGTAAAAGTATATTTCCATGTATGGAAATCTATTCATTGTTACTTCTCAGGAAAAAAAAGTTTTCAACTTAATCTGTTTTAAGTTTATTTTTTTTCTTTTCCTTTGCCTGAAATCATAATTACTATTCCTACTTTTCTTTCTCTTCAGCTGAGGTACAATAGATTTTTCTCCAACCCCTTATTCTGTATGTCTTTTTTCTCTCAATTTCTTTAGTAAACCTCACATTGCTAGATTTTGCCTTCTGATGCTTCTGCTAACTTCTTCTGTTTTATGCGGGAGCTCATCCTATTTGTATATACAGTTGTGACTGAGAGTTAATTGTTTTACTCTTGTCCATCCTATTTTTAATACTTTTTCCTGCTTTATATTCCTAGCTACCCATACTTATTTCAAGTTGTTACCTTTTCTTTTTTTTTTCTTTTTAACCTTCCCTTCATCATCCTCTACAAGTTTAGAGTTTGTTTTGCTTTTTGATCACTTCCTCCCTGAATCCATTCCCCCCTTCCCTTTTCTCTGCTCCTTTTTTTTGTGCCGAATGCATTTTATTTAATTGTATATATCTTTTGTTACATTTTAAGTTTTGATCTATTTCCCTCCCTACTACCCACCACACCTTAAAGAAGGCCACAAGTTGATGCAGATATATAAATATATGTAAAATTATGCTATGCATATCTCTGTTTGTCAGTTCTTTCTCTAGAGGTGGATAGCATCTTCCTTCATAGGTCCTCTATAGTTGATTTGACTATTTACAGTACTCAGAACAACTTGGTTGTTCACAATTGTTCTTTGAACAATATTGCTGTTACTGTATTGTTTTCGTTGTTCTGCTCACTTCATTTTTCATTATTTCATGCAGGTCTTTTCATGTTTTTTTTTCTAAAATCAACCAGCTCATCATTTCTTACACCACAGTAGCATTACCTCATAATCATATACCACAACTTGTTTAGCCATTCCCCAGTTGATTGGCATCCCCTCAATTTCTAGCTCTTTGCCACCACAAGGAGAGCTACTATAAATATTTTAGAACATATAGATTCTTGTCCTTTTTCCTTGATCGCCTTAGGAAACAGACCTCATGGTGGTATTGCTGGGTCAAAGGAGACACAGTTTTATAACTCCTTGGGTATAATTCCAGATTGCTTTCCAAAATCACTGGATCAGTTCACATTTCACTAACAGTGTATTAATGTCCCAATTTTTCCACAGCCCCTCCAACATTTGTCATATTCCCCTTCTATCATTTTAGCCAATCTGATAGGTGTGAGGGAATATCTCAAAGTTGTTCTAATTTGCATTTCTTTAATCAATAATAATTTAGATGATTTTTATATGGCTATATATAGTTTTGATTTCTTTATTGAAAAATAACCTCTTTGACCATTTATGAATTAGAAAATGACCATATTCTTATTAATTTGACAAAGACCTGTATATGTTTGAGATATGAGACCTTTATCTGAGGAACTGTCTATAAAAATATTCTCCCAATCTACTGCTTTCCTTCTAATCATGGCTACACTGCTTTTATTTGTACAAAAAAAGTTTTTGACTTAGCGTAATCAAAATTATCCATTTTATATCTCACAATGCTATCTCTTGCTTATTCATAAATTCTTCTCCCATCCACGTCTTTTATGTAATGTGTTCCATGTTCTACTTTTCTTATGATATTTCCCTTTATATTTAGGTCATGAATCCATTTTGACCTTATCTCGTTAAATGGTGTAAGATATTCATCTATACCTACTTTCTGCTAGACTGCTTTCTACTTTTCCAATGTAAAGGCAATCAGTACATGGGAAGATCTTCCCCGCCCATTTGAGTGGGCTTAGGGGGTGGGGCTCTCAGGGTCCTGGGGGCAGTGGCTAGGACTGGAGCCAATGGAAGCCTATGGTGGGAGGAGTTTGCTGAACAGTTGGAGCAGAGCTAAGAGGCAGTTGGTGACAGCAGTTAAGAGCTGAAGGAGAGAGGAAGCAGTCAGCTAGCTGGAACACAGCTTGGAGATTGCAGTGGAAGCGGTGGTGACAATGGGGGCATGTGCTACAAAAAGGCAGGACTGACCCTCATGGAGACTGGAGAGTGCTTAGCAGGGGCTTGAGGCCCCTGGGTGGTCTTCTTGCTGGAGGGCTCTGGCATTGGGAGGGGAAGCACCAGTATGGCTTGGCTTGCTGCCATAATATTTTTCTGTGGCCTCCTGGTCACTATTGTGAGATGGGCATACTGGTCTTGGAAGGTTCTTGCCAGGATGTCAAATTGGAGACACTGGTCCGTGGGTCTGCTACTTTTGAGTTTCAATAAATGCTTTAACTCCTCTGCCTTATACTTGGAGAATTCCTTATATCCTGCGATTCTGGACCATTCAGGTACATTCATGGTTATCTTTGAAGTCATGAATTCTGCCTTAATGATAGGCCCAACTACTTTTTTTTTTTTTTACCAAAAAGTGTTTTCTTATCCCCAAAGCTTAAATATTTGCATTTTTTTCAAAAACTAGGTTACTATAATCATTTGCTACTGGGTGTTGTATGTCTACTCTGTTTCACTGATAGACCTTTCTATTTCTTAGCCAGTACCAGATAGTTTTGATAACTACTGCTTTATAATGTAGTTAAGATAGAGTACTGCTAAACCTCCTTCCTTTACATTTTTTTCATTAATTCCTTTGATATTCTTGATATTTTGTTCTTCCAAATGAATTTTGTTACTATATTCTCTAGCTCAATAAAGGAATTTTTGGTAGTTTAATTGGGATGGCATTGAATAATTTGATTAGTTTAAGTAGAATTGTCATTTTGTATTGTATTGGCCTTGCCCATCCATGAACAGTTAATATTTTTATAATTATTTAAATCTAACTTTATTAACATAAAAAGTATTTTATAATTATGTTCATGTACTTCCAGGGTTTGTCTTGGCAGATATACTCCCAGGTATTTTATACAGTCTACAGATATTTTAAATGGTGATATTTCTTATAATCTCTTGCAGAATTTTGTTGGTGATATATAGAATTGCTGATGATTATGTGGGTTTATTCTATATCCTACTACGTTGCTAAAATTATTCTTTCAACTAATGTTTTAGTTGAATCTCTAGGATTTTTTGAGCATATCATCATATCATCTGCAAAGAGAAATAGTTTTATTACCTTGTTGCCCATTCTGATTGCTTCCATTTCTTTTTCTTCTCTTATTGCCATTACTAGCATTTTTAATAAATATTGAATAATATTGGTGATAATATGCATTTTTGTTTTACTCCCGATCTTATTTAGAAGGCTTCTAGCTTATCACCATTGCAAATCATGCTTGCAATGGCTTTAGGTAGGTGCCTCTTATCATTTTAAAGAAAAAATAAACATTCATCCCTATACTTTCAGTTGTTTTTAATAGGAATTATCAAAAAGCTTTTCTGCATCTATTGATATAATCAAATAATTTTTATTATTTTTGTTATTGATGCAATCAATTATGTTAATAGTTTTCCTTATGTTAAACCAGCCCAGCATTCCTGGTATAAATCCTGCTTGATCATAATGTCTAATCTTTGTGATATATTGTTCTAATCTCCTAGCCAGTGTTTTAATTAGAATTTTTGCATCCATATTCACTAATCAAATTGGCCTATAATTTTCTTTCTCTGTTTTTGCTCTTCCTGGTTTAAATATCAGTATCATATTTGTTTCACAAAAAGAGTTTAGTAGGACTCCTTCTTTGCATATTATTCCAAATAATTTATTTAACATTGAAATTAGTTGATCTTTAAATGTTTGGTAGTATTCTCTCATAAATCCATGTGGTCCCTGTGGCCAGAGTGGTCTTTGTTTTCTTTGAGTGACTCAGTTTATCTCACTGAGCCTTGCTGGGTGCTGGGCCTGCTGCTCCTCTTCCAGGGCAGGAAGCCCAAAGACCCATACCTGGGAGCAGAGAACTTCCTGCGTGACCTCTTCTGGGGCAGGAAGCCCAGAGACCCATGCCTAGGAGCAGAGAACTTCCTGTGTGATGATTCATGGGGCTGGCTGAGGGGAGGTGTTGACTCCAGAGCCATGCCCTATTGGGTGTTACGTGGACGTGAACCTCCCAGGGTCCTAGGGGAAGGGGCCAACTCAAGAACCAATTGGCCCTGGTCACTCAGGTGGCGCTTGATGATGTCAAAAAAAATCTATAAGAGGGGAAAAGACATCTTGAAGATCCCTTTCCGGTTGGCACGGCACCAGTGGCGAGAGTGACTCTGGACCAGCCCGAGCTCTCAGGCTGAACCTAGATGTTGGTAACTATGAATTGTATTGGGTCTGTCTGTTGATATTTGTAATGTGTTTGTATGTTGTTCTGAACTTCAGGGTGACGGCTTTTCCCCCCAAACTAAATGAATGTTCCGAACTTCAGGGTGCTGGCTTTTTCCCCTGAAGTAAGTGAATGAATCTATATTTGGTCTGTCTGTTGATGCTTGTCTGGATGCTCCCCTGAACTAACTGAATGCTGGATTAAAGAAAGCTTGTCAACCCCTTCACCTTGCTCTCCTTAGTTAAGTAGATCAAAAGAACCTGTGCTTCCCCGGCGTGCCAGCAGCCTCCTGGGTGCTGGCTGTGGGTGGATCTTATGCCACCACAGAAGCTGCTAGCCGGATTGTTAAAACAGTCCTGATGCTTTTTTTGAAGGACTTTATAGCCCATTCATTCTCTATTTCTAAAATAGGTTAATTTAGATATTCCATTTCCTCTTCTGTTAATCTAGGCAGTTTATTTTTTGTAAATATTAACTCATTTCACTTAAATTTTTAAATTTATTATCATATAACTGGGCAAAATAACTCCCAATAATTGCTTTAATTTAACCTTCAATAGTGATATATTCATCCATTTCATTTTTATATTAGTAATTCATTTTTCTTCCCTCCTTTCTATAAGATTAACCAATAATCTATCAATTTTATTGGATTTTCATAAAACCAACTTCTAGTTTTATTTATTAATTCAATAGTTTCCTTACATTTGATTTTCTTAATCTCACCTTTGATTTTTAGAATTTTCAATTTGGTGGGTTTTTTTTTTCCAATTTGAAGGTTTTAAATTTGTTCTTTTTTAGTTTTTTTTCTAATTGCATACCCAATTCATTGGTCCATTCTTTCTCTATTTTATTAATGTAAGTATTTAGAGAAATATAAATATTCCTGTCCTTACTGCTTTTGCTGCATCCCATAGGTTTTGGTATGTTGTTTCATTATTATCATTCTCTTTATTTATTTATCTATCTATCTATCTGTTTATTTATTTATTATTTTTATGACTTGTTTCTTAACCCACTCATTCTTTAAGATTAAGTTATTTAGTCTTCAATTAATTTCTATTCTGTTTCCATGGTCCCTTATTAAATATATTTTTATTGCACTATGATCTGAAAAGTTGGCATTTAGTATTTCTGCTTTTCTGCATTTAACTTAACACATGGTCAATTTTTGTAAAGGTACGATGCATCACTGCAGGGGAAAAGCCTGATTCTTTTTGATTCCATTCAATTCTATCCAGATAGCTATCATATCTAATCTAAGATGCTATTCATCTCCCTGACTTCTTTCTTAACTATTTTTTGTTAGATTTATCTAGTTGTGAGAAAGAAAGATTGAAGTCCCTCATTATCATAGTTTTGGTATTTATTTTCATCTATAATTCATTTAGCTTTTCCTTTAAAAACTTAGATGCTACAGCATTTGGTACATATAGATTTAGTATTGATAGTACATTATTATCTATGGTATCTGTTATCATAATGCCCTATTTATCTCTTTTAATTAAATCTATTTTAGCTTTAACTTTGTCTGAGATCGTAATTGCTACCCATATTTTTTGCATCAGCTGAAACATAGTAAATTCTACTACAACTCTTTATTTTTACTCTATGTATGTCTCTCATTTCTTGTAAACAACATATTGTCAGATTTTGGTATTTTAACATATTCTGTTATCTATTTCCATTTTATGGGTGAGTTCATCCCATTCACATTCAAAGTTATAATTACTAATTCTGCATTTCCTTCCCTCCTCTTTTCAACACTGTTTATCCTTCTCTCCCTTTCTTTTTATCATATCCCTCCACAAATGTCTAATTGATTTCTAACCACTGCCTCCCTAATCTGCACCCCTTCTAAGAATCACTCCCTTATCTTTTTCCCTTACCTTTCTATTCCTTGACTTACCCAGTTTTTAAAGAATCTCTCCCTTATCCTCTCCCTTTACTCTGCTATTTCTTGATCTGAGTACCCTTCTAAGAGTCTCTCCCTTATCTTTTCCTCTTGCCCTCCTATTTTTCGGTAAATTGAAAATTTTAGCACTACCCCCCTCTCCTGCCTCCACTGTAGCAGTTCTTCTATTCACACTTCACTTGTATGAAATGATTGCTCCATTTTAACTCTCCAAATTTCATTTTAGTTTTTAGGATCATCCAATCATACTCAACTCAACCCCAAGCCTTCTATCGATGTATGTACTTTCAAACTATTCAAATAATCATAACATTCTTGAGTTATAGGTAGTATTTTCCTATTTAAGAAGTAAAGTTTTTGCCCTATTAAGTCCTTTGTAATTGGTCTTTAATGTTTACCTTCTTATATTTCTCCTGAGTCTAGTAGGTCAAGTTTTCAATTTAGTTTAATCTTTCTTCACAAATTCATGAAAGTTCTTTAGTTCATCAAATATCCTTTTTCTTACATTCAGGATAACACACAGCTTTGCTGGGTAAATAATTCTTGGTTGCAAGCCCAGATCCTTTGCTCTTCAGAATATTTTGTTTCATATTCTTCAGTCTTTTCATGTAGAAGTTTCTAAATCTTGTGCTATCCTGGCTGTAGCTCCATGGTATTTAAATTTTCTTCTAGTTGCTTGTAGCATTTTTGCCTTAAACTGGAAGCTTGTAAACTTAGCTATGATGTTCCTCTGACTTTTAATCTTGGGATTTCTTTCACATAGTGATCAGTGGATTTTTTTTTCTATTTTTACTTTACCTTCTCTAAAGTTTCAGGTAAATTTTCCTTAATAACCTCTAGAAGTGTATTTTCTCAACTCTTTTTTTTTAAATTATAACTTTCAGGTAGTCCAACAACTCTTGTATTGTCTCTTATCTATCTGTTCTCCGGATCAGTTGTTTTATTTCTTTTTCCCCACTTAATAGTATTTTTTCCTAATTACATGTAAAGATGGTTTTCAACATTCATTTTTGTAAGATTTTGAGTTCCAAATTTTTCTCCCTCCCTCCCCCTGCCCATTCCCCAAGACAGCAAGCAATCTGATATAGATTACACATGTAAAATCATGATTAACACATTTCCACATTAGTCATGTTGTGACAGAAGAATCAGAATAAAAGGGGAAAAAATCACGAGAAAGAAAAAAAAAACAAAAAAAGTAAAAGTAGTATGCTTTGATCTGCATTCAGACTCCATAGTTCTTTCTCTAGATACGGATAGCATTTTCCATCGTAAGTCCTTTTGAATTGCCTTGGATCATTGTGTTGCTAAGAAGGACTAAGTATATCATAGCTGATCATTGCATAATGTTGCTGTTACTATTTACGATATTCTCCTGGCTCTGCTCACTTCACTCAGCATCAGTTCATGTAAGTCTTTCCAGGGTTTTCGGAAATCCACCTGCTCATCATTTCTTCTAGCACAATAGAACTTCATTATATTAATATACCACAACTTGTTTAGCCATTCCCCAAATGATGGGCATCCCCTCAATTTTGAATTCTTTGCCACCACAAAAAGAGCTACTATAAATATTTTTGTACATGTGCATTCTTTTCCTTTTTTATGATCTCTTTGGGATACAGTAGATCAATTGTTTTTCTAATAAGATGTTTCATATTCTATTCTATTTTTAATTTTTTTTATTTTGTTTTATTATTTCTGTGTGTCTTATGAAGTCATTAGCTTTCCTTTGCCCAATTCTGAATTTTTAAGGAGCTATTTTGTTCCATAAATTTTTGGATCTCTTTTTCCAATTGGTTGACTTCCTTGTCATAATTTTCTTAATTTTCTTGCATTACTCTTCTTTGTTTAACTATTTTTCTCAACCTCTTTTATTTGATTTTTAAAGTTCTTTTTAAGCTCTTCCAAGAAACCTCTTTGGGGGCTTGTGACTATTTTGCTTTTTAATTTGAGATGGAAGTAACTGCTTTAATTTCACTATCTTCTCCTGAGTTCACTCCCACATGAGTTCCCACAGCCAGCACAGTACTCACCCTCTGCTACCATATTCACTGGCGTGTGCTCACTATTTACCCATAGCAACAGCCTGGAACCACATCAGGTTGGTGCACCTGGGCCCAGCATCCAACACCAGTGGAGGGCCCTGCTATCTTCCCTTGCTCAGCTGTTCAATTCCCACATTGTCAGTGAGGTAAAAGTTCCTGAAGCTGACATAACTGCCCCCAGGGCTTTTTGTTTGTTGATTCTGCAGTATCTGCCCGAAGGTATTTGCACTTCATTCAAGCCAAGTCACTACCCTGTGGAAGTTGAATCATTCCTAAGGTCCTCCAAAGTTGTCTCAGAAGGAAAACTGCTTTATCCTGACTTTTAATTATCACTGCTGCTCAAAGTTCACTTTGAGACATTATTTTGCACAGGGGAATTTAGGAAAGTCAGGTAATTTTTTGCTTTATTATACCATCTTTCTCCCTTTTTTCTTTTCCTCTTTTTATCCCTGGTGAGTTGAATGGTATTTCTACACTGAACTTTTTGTGCATGAATGTGGATTTGTGTCTGTTCTGTTCTCTTTTACAAGTTTAAATAAAAGTGAATTTTAAGTGATGTGTATTCTTCCAGTGCTTTTTTAAAGGTTCATTTATGTCTACTTGCACTCCCCAGAAGTGCTAACTAGTTCTCCCATTTTCTTTCATTTTCTCCTGATTTATCCTTTCCCTATATCTTTTTTCTCTTAATCTTCAAAACATAATCAAACTATAGGGCTTCTGTCTCAGTTGACTATTTCTATGTCCTTCTGTGACAATGAGATTCTTTTAAAAAGCTTTTAATAACTTCTGCTCCCTGAAATGTAAACAGTTCAACCTTATAAAGTTAATTCTGATTATCCACTTTTAGTAACCTTTTTTTCATATTTTTCCTTACTCCTATACTTACGTTTTACATGTTTTACTTTTCATTTTCTTTTGGCTCCATTTTTTTTCAATATGGAAGGTTTGAAAGGTCTCTATTTCATTTTTTTCCTTGTAGTATTATCTTCAGTTTTGCTGTGGCCTTTTGGAATATCCTTTTCCACATTGTCTACTTCTTTATTGTAATAGCTAGTAAATCTTTTGTGATTCTGATTATGCTTCCTCAATATTTGAATTCTTTATTTCTGGATACTTGTAGTTTCCCCCCCCCCCCCCCCGGGAGCTCTGGATTTTAGCAATGACACTCTGTGGAGTTTTGATTTGGGGGTTTTTTTAGGAGGAAATCAGTAGAGTCTTTCTATTTTCACATTTCTCTTTTATTCTAATATGTATGATTTATTTTCTTTAACCATTTCATTCAATATGATACCCAGGTTCTTTTGTTGTTATTCATATTATTTTGGGTCTGTTTCTTACTTATTATCTCTCCCCTTCGTCTCTTTTCTGGATTAGCTGGGTTTTTTGTGGTGAGAAATTTTACATTTTCTTCTGTTTTCTCAGTCTTTCTATTTTGTTTTAGGAATCCTCATTGACACCAGGAATCATTAATTTCTATTTGTTCTCTTCCGTTTTTAAAGAGGTTTTTTTTTTGTCTTTTACAAGTGTAAGTTTTTGTACCTCTTTTGGTAAGCTTTGATTCTTCTTCCAAGTTTTTCTCTCATTGTTCTTATTTTTTACATCACCCTCCCCCCCCGCAAAAAAAATTCTAATAGTTCAGGTTAGCTGTTTTTCTTTTCCTTTGAGGTTTTAATTATAGATTTTTTTAAAGTTATTCTCCTCTTCTAGGAGTCATTTTCCTCATTCATGCAAAACCATGGCATCACAAAAGTCCTTAATTTTTGTTGCTTTTTATTCTTTTTTTTCTGAAGTCTATAGGAGTTGGATTTCTAGATCTCACACACTCTATAAATCAGATCAAGTTGAAGACTTTTCCTTTGCCATTGAAGTCTTTCTTTCAACCAGAATACCCCATTCATTGGCTTGGGTTTCAATCTATGGGCTATCCTTCCCAAAGAATACCAAAGTTCTACTTTCCTATAATCAATCTTAGTTGAAGTCCCCTTTCCTTTGGAGAGAGAAAGAAAGGAGAGTCTCTTTTTTTATCCTCAGCTAAATCTATAGTTCTTTCACTCTGGTAGAAGAGACCTATTTTTAGGCTTTCCTTAAAGAAGCTAAGGAGAGAAGAACGATTTTATTTTTACTTACCTCACTATGCTAAGATCCTTTTCTTTTCAATTAGCTAATTTCTTCTCCTTCCCTGCCCCTCCCTTTTTCCTCTAAAAACATCAGCCTGTAAGGAGACCTTTTTCCTAAATATTTAAGTAAGCCCTGCCCCCCCACTTCCTTAACACATAGATTTTCTTGATGAAATATTGTTTTGTTTCATTTTTTACTTTGACACAAGTCTTTCATTTTCACTTTCATCCTCTGTTAATTCCCTTTAATTCTAATGCCTTCCTTCTCTCCGTTATTTTGAATTTATCTTGCATATGACTTGTTTATACATAGTTGATTGCATATCATCTTTCAATTAGACTGTGAATTCCTTGAGAACAAGGACTACCTTTTTCCTTCTTTTGTATCCCCACCACTTAACATAGTGCCTGGCACATAAGGGGTGCTTAATAATTGACTGACTAATCCCTCAGTGACTAATCTCTTCTTTTTTTTTTCTTCCACTTTCACCTCTCAGGTTATCTGGATAATATTTCCTCTTTTTGAAGGTGGTGAATTGTTTGGTAATAAAGTTATTTATCAGTAGAATAGAGCTGCTCTTCCCCATTTCCTTCTATTCTGCCATCTTGGTCCAGTTCATAAAATCTTCCTACTTTTCCGTGATCACTTTCCCCTCATAATTTCTTATAGCACAATAGTATTGCATGCCATTCACCTACATTCAGCAGGCAGCTACGCGGTTAAGAGCATAGGGCATGGAATCAAGAAGATCTGAGTTCAAATCCTCTCTAAAATACTACCTGAGTGACACTGGGCAAGTTAGTTAAACATTCAGCCTTGGATTTCTTATCTTTTACTTTGGATGGTAACCATGCATACTTTTATAGGGCTGCTGGGAGGATAAAATGAATTAACATATGTTAAACACTTTTCAAACCTTAAAATGTGATAAAATTCTGACTATATATTATTCAGCCATTTCCCAATTGATGGATAATCTTCTTAATTTCCAGTTCTTTGCCACCACAAAAATAGCTACTGTAAATGTGTGTGTGTGTGTGTGTGTGTGTGTGTGTCCTTTTCCTCTTTCTTTGATATCTTTGGAGGACAGTCCTAGTAGTGTTATCACTAATTAAGATAATAGGTACAGTATGGGACAGCTAGGTGGCGCACTGGCCCTGGAGTCAGGAGGACCTGAGTTCAAATCCAGCCTCAGATAGTTGACACGTGTACTAGCTGTGTGACCTTGGGCAAGTCACTTGACCCCAATTGCCCTGCCAAAACAAACGAACAGCAACAAAAAAAAAAAATAGGTACAGTTTAGTAACTTTGGAAGGGGGATAATTTGCAACTTTCTTTATTGTTGTTTAGTTATATCCAACTCTTCCTGACCCCACTGACCATACTGTCCATGGGGTTTTCTTGTAAAATATACTTGAGTGGTTTGCCATTTCCTTCTCCAGCGGATTAAAGAAAACAGAGGTTAAATGATTTGGCCAGGGTCCCATAGTTAGTAAATGTTTGAGGCCAGATTTGAACTCAGATCTTCCCGACTCCAGGCCTAGCTCTCTATGCATTGAGCCACCTACTTGCCTCCTGCAATCTTTTTAGATCACCAGAATTACCCAGATAATTAAAACAAATACAAATTTGTTTCCTTTTGTCCAAATTACTTGGAAAATGAGAGAAAGCAAGATTTTAAGGTCCTTCTGATGAGAAACTTTATTTTTACTGCTTTCCTGGCTTCAAAAAGCTGGCACTATGTACCTACTTATACTGGGTATCCAATAAATGTTTATAAGTTGTTTGATTGAAGGCAGAGAATTTCCCTGAATTATATAAGCTATTGAATCCTAGCACCTTCTGGTTTTTTCCACTATTCTGCAACTCTCATTGAGGAAACAGAAGTCCATATAGATAATTTTGTACTTACCTTTGTTTTATTGGTTTCCATGGCAAAGAATTCTTATCAATCTAATCTACACGTTCCTCTTTTGAGATGACATTTTCTACTTCTATCCATCTCTAGTCAATAAAATGCACAGTTGCTCAGAATCACTGAAACTAAAATCCAATTGAGAAAACTCAAATGTATATTGCCCAGACTATGTAGTTGGATTATTATTTCAATAGTATATATAGATATGGCAAACATACAGTGAACTGGGCCCTGAGCCTTCCATCTCCTTCTGGGTACAGCGAGTCCCCTAAAGAAAGGGTACTAGGGGCCAGGCTAGATGTCTTCCATTGACCCGAAAGCATTTGTATTCTATCTGTAGCAGCACAAAACATCTTCCACCTCCTGAAGCCAGTCCAATCTCTTAACTGCGGTATAGAGAAACCCCAGTGCAAAGACAAGTGACCCTTGCTTTGATTTCAGACCCATCTCTTGCTATGCCTGTCCTTCGAGGGTAGAAAAGACACACTCTTACTCAGGTACAAATGCCAAATGCTTTGTTTGGTATTCAAAGTCCTTAATAATCCAGCCTCCTGTTTTCCCAGTCTTGTTACACCCTGACATATACTCTTCAATTTTGTGACACTGGCTTCCTGATTATTCCATGAACAACACTTCATCTCTTGGCTCTAGACAATTTCTTTGGCTAGTCCCCATGACTGGAGCACTCTCTCTTGTCTTTTCTTTTTTTTTTAATTTAAATTTATTTATTTAACATATTTGGTTTTCAGTATTGATTTTCACAACAGTTTGAATTACAAATTTTCTCCCCATTTCTACCCTCCCGCCCCCTCCAAGATGGCTTATATTCTGGTTGCCCTGTTCCCCAATCAGCCCTCCCCTCTATCACCCCCCTCCCCTCTCATCCCCTTTTCCCTTCCTTTCTTGTAGGGCAAGATAAATTTGTACGCCCCATTGCCTGTGTATCTTATTTTTTAGTTGCATGCAAAAACTTTTTTTGTTTTTGAACATCTGATTTTAAAACTTTGAGTTCCAAATTCTCTCCCCTCTTCCCTTCCCACCCACCCTCCCTAAGAAGTCAAGCAATTCAACCTAGACCACACATGTATCATTATGTATAACCCTTCCACAATACTCATGTTGTGAAAGGCTAACTACATTTTGCTCCTTCCCAACCCATCCCGCTTTATTGAATTTTCTCCCTTGACCCTGTCCCCTTTCCAAAGTGTTTGTTTTGATTACCTCCAAACCCATCTGCCCTCCCCTCCATCATCCCTCCCCCTTTTATTTTTTTTTATCTTCCTCCCTCTTCTTTCCTGTGGGGTAAGATACCCAACTGAGTATGTATGGTATTCCCTCCTCAGGCCAAATCTGATGAGAGCAAGGTTCACTCATTTCCCCCTCACCTGCCCTCTCCCCTCCTCCCACAGAACTGCTTCCTCTTGCCACATTTATGTGAGATAATCCACCCCATTCTATCTCTCCCTATCTCCCTCTCTCAGTATGTTGCTCTCTCATCCCTTAATTTCATTTTATTTCTTTTAGATATCTTCCCTTCATCTTCAACTCACCCTGTGTCTGCTCTCTCTCTTTTACATATATATATATATATATACACATACATACATATACATATAGATACATACATACACATTCACTTATATATATATACATAAACATATATATATATATGCATATTCCCTTCAACTACCCTAATACTGAGGTCTCATGAATCATACATGTCATCTTTCCATGTAGGAATGTAAACAAAACAGTTCAACTTTAGTAAGTCCCTTGCAATTTCTGTTTCTTGATTACCTTTTCATGCTTCTCTTGATTCTTGTGTTGGAAAGTCAAATTTTCTATTCAGTTCTGGTCTTTTCACTGAGAAAGCTTGAAAGTCCTCTGTTTTATTGAAAATCCATATTCTGCCTTGGAACATGATACTCAGTTTTGCTGGGTAGGTGATTCTAGGTTTTAATCCTAGCTCCATTGACCTCCAGAATATCGCATTCCAAGCCCTTCGATCTCTTAATGTAGAAGCTGCCAGATCTTGGGTTATTCTGATTGGGTTTCCCCAATACTCAAATTGTTTCTTTCTGGCTGCTTGCAATATTTTCTCCTTGATCTGGGAGCTCTGGAATTTGGCGACAATATTCCTAGGAGATTTCTTTTTGGGATCTATTTGAGGAGGCAATCGATGGATTCTTTCAATTTATATTTTGCCCTGTGGCTCTAGAATATCAGGGCAGTTCTCCTTGATAATTTCTTGAAAGATGGTATCTAGGCTCTTTTTTTTATCATGGCTTTCAGGTAGTCCAATAATTTTTAAATTATCTCTCCTGGATCTATTTTCCAGGTCAGTGGTTTTTCCAAGGAGATATTTCACATTGTCTTCCATTTTTTCATTCCTTTGGTTCTGTTTTATAATATCTTGATTTCTCATAAAGTCACTAGCTTCCACTTGCTCCAATCTAATTTTTAAAGTAGTATTTTCTTCAGTGGTCTTTTGGACCTCCTTTTCCATTTGGCTAATTCTGCCTTTCAAGGCATTCTTCTCCTCATTGGCTTTTTGGAGCTCTTTTGCCATTTGAGTTAGTCTGTTTTTTAAGGTGTTGTTTTCTTCAGTGTCTTTTTCAGTATTTTTTTGGGTCTCCTTTAGCAAGTCATTGACTTGTTTTTCATGGTTTTCTCGCATCCTTCTCATTTCTCTTCCCAATTTTTCCTCTACTTCTCTAACTTGCTTTTCCAAATCCTTTTTGAGTTCTTCTATGGCCTGGGGCCAGTTCATGTTTTTCTTGGAGGCTTTTGTTGTAGGCTCTATGACTTTGTTGTCTTCTTTAGGCTGTATGTTTTGGTCTTCTTTGTCACCAAAGAAAGAATCCAAAGTCTGAGACTGAATCTGGGCGCGTTTTCGCTGCCTGGCCATATTCCCAACCAACTAACTTGACCCTTGAGTTTTTCAGTGGGGTATGACTGCTTGTAGACTAACGAGTTCTATGTTCCACGTTTGGGGGGTAGGTGCCAGCTCTGTCAGACCCGCACTACTCCTTCCCCAAGAACCCCCAGTCCAGACTGGGCTTAGATCTTCAGCAGGCTGTTGCACTCCTGCTCTGATCCGCCACTTAATTCCTCCCACCAGGTGGGCCTGGAGCCAGAAGTAACAACAGCTGTAGCTGCCCCACCTCCGCTGCCCCCGGGGCTAGAAGCCGAACCGCGAACTCCTTCCACTCCCGCAGCTTTTCCCACTAACCTTCTCCGCAGTCTTTGGTGTTTGTGGGTCGAGGGGTCTGGTAACTTCCGCAGCTCACATATTCAGGGTGCTAGGGCCCCCTCCGCCCGGCTTCTGGTCTGGATGGTCCACGCCGCTCAGGCTGGGCTCTGCTCCACTCCATTCCCAGCTCCCAGCTCCGTGTGGAATAGACCTCACCCCGAGACCATCCAGGCTGTCCTGGGCTGGAGCCCTGCTTCCCTCTGCTGTTCTGTGGGCTCTGCCGTTCTAGAATTGGTTCAGAGCCATTTTTTATAGGTTTTTGGAGGGACTCGGGTGCGGAGCTCACTCTAGTCCCTGCTTACCAACCGCCATCTTGGCTCCGCCCCTTGTCTTTTCTGACTACTGACCTCCCCAGATTCCTGTAAATCCCAACTAATATCCTATCTACAGAAACCTTCTCTAACCCCTCTTAATTCCAGTGCCTTTCCTCCATTAATTATTCCCTATTTATAAGATATATATGTGTGTATGTATAAATGTGTGTATATATATATATATATATATATATATATATATATATATATATATATATACCATGTGTGTATATATATATATATGTGTGTGTGTGTGTATATACACATACACACAGGTATGTATTTTCATGTTGCCTCCCTCATTATATTGTGAGATTTTTGAAGGGAGAGACTCTCTCTTTTGTCTCTTTTTGTCTCTTCCCCCAGGGCTTAGCACTGTGCCTGGTACATAAAATTTAATAAATTGACTGATTGATAACCCAGGTCCAGAAATAAATAAGAGGAAAAGAACAGTGTTTTGCATTTGAGAAACTGCAATGATCCCAACCTGCACCTTCACACATATGCACATACACACATGCACACACACATCCTTTTGACACCAGTATTCTTCTGGTGGTGCTGTATATATAGAGGGGAGTAACGTACAATGAAACTGGAAATGTAGACTGGAGCCAGTGTGTAAAAAGTTTTGCATTTCAAATAGAGGACTTTATATTTCATACAAGAGGGAGCAAAGAGTCAGTCACTGGTATTTATTGAGTAGGGGTATGAAATAGGTAACATTTATATATTAGTTTAAGGAATGCACAGCATTTTACGTACATAATGTCCTTTGGTTGTCCAAAACAATCACATGAGGTAGGTGCTATTATTACTCCTGATTTACATAGGGAGAGAACTTAGACTGAGACAGATTATGTGACTTTCCCAGGATCACATAGCTAGTAACTGTCTGAGGCAAGATTCTAATTCATGTCTTTCTAACTCCAAGCCCAGAACTCAAACTTGTTCTTAGATTCTTGAAAAGTAACTACCTCAGATTTTTTTCCTTCAGGAAAATCACTTTGACAATCTCATGAAGGATGAATTGTAAAGGGGAGAGGTAGATCAAGGAAACCAATTAGGAGGCTATTGCAATAGTTCAGGCAAGAGGCTATGAGGGCCTGAGCTAAGACAGGAGCTCTATAAATGGCAAAAGGGAGACTGATATAAGAGATCTTATGGACTTAGCACTGACAAGATTTGGCAACTGATTAGATATGCAGAGTTGAGGGAGAATGAGAGTGGAGGATGACTCATATGTAAACCCATGTGACTGTGGAAGGATTGTGGTGCCTTGAAAAGAAATAAGTTCAAAAGAAGGATAGACATTTTTAATAAGATAGTTTTGATTTAAGATAATTAGTTCAGTTTTGAATCTGTGTAGTTTTATATGCTTATAGGGCATCTGGCTCAAAATGTCCAGTAAACATTTGATGATCTGGAACTAGAAAGGCCAGCGAGATAAGAAGCCAGATTGGAGAGGGTTGAAAGGGGGAGAAAGGTAGGCATCAAGCATAAACACCTTTCTTAGAGAATTTGGCTGAGAAATAGAAGACAAGAGTAGCATGATAAAAATGGTAGGATGTAGTGAATTTTTTTCTGTAAGGATAGCAAAGATTTGGGTGTATCCAACAGGAAAGGAACCAGCAGATAGGAGAAGTTTGAGGAAAAATAGATGAAAAGGGAATAACAAAAGCAATCTGCTGAAGATGCATACTAGCCCGGATTTGGATGTCAAAAATAACACTTGATTGGGTTGGACCTATCCCAGAGTACAACTCCCCAGGGACCACCAGTCTTGGCCCACATCTGCTGCTAGTGATGTGACACCTCTACAAAGACACTAACTTAGACTGCGAAAAGTGCCTCACAAACCAGCATACATGTAGCTGTTGGGCCCCAGGACATGCCAAATGTTCCAGCTAATTTAATCCTGGTACCAACTAGCATGAAATTCAAAAGGCTGTTATTTATACCCTCTTTTATGCCCTTACTGGAAGGGGCAGTACATTGAATGGTAGCTCACCAATTAATGTGCTTATTATAAACTTACAAAATATTTAAATAGGATGCACTTTAAAAAAAATCTCCTTAGATTTGGTTGCATTTGAAAGCTAAAGCATGCTTGCTATTCATGTCACTCATAGAGTATCAAAGCTAAACCTTTATGCTTCATATCTAAGAATGGCATCATAAAGAAAAATAACCCTCCTGTTCTACTCTGGAAGGAAGGGGGAGAGAGAGAGAGAGAGAGAGAGAGAGAGAGAGAGAGAGAGAGAGAGAGAGAGAGAGAAACAATGCTTCCAGTCTGTCAGTCTGTTTAGTGTAGGTTTTACTATAATTGTTGGTGTCACTCTGGCTAAAAGAGTGTGCTCTATCTCTGTCTCTCTCTCTCTCTCTCTTCCTCTCTCTCTCTTTCTCTCTCTCTCTCTCTTTCTCTCTCTCTCTCCCTCCCTCCCTCCCCAACTCTGTCTCTGTCCCTCCCTCCCTCCCTCCCTCCCCCCCCTTTCTCTCTCACTCTCACTCTCATAGCTGTGTCTTTGAGATGTGGACTGAGTGACATTTTTCTTTACTAGGAGTGTGGTTTGTCTGCTGTGTTGCTTCCTAGCAACCAGTGACTGTATCTTCAAGATGTGCTTTATGGTGTCCTTCATAGCATATCATTTCTGCAGCCCACAGTTGCCCCTCTTCAGCTCACCATCCTTATAAAGATAAGTTTGTACAAAAGCACTTTGTTATTATCCAGCATAGTGATTATAACAATAATATAGTCTAAGGATTGTTATAATGCTATGGTAAGGTCTACTGGAGTTAGCAAAAATAATTCAAGATTAAAAAAAAAGAAATCCATACCTTTTACTGAATCGTCTGAGTCATACAGGCAAAGGCCAGAGTATAAATGTTGTTGGAATTGTCCCTGTAATTGTATAATCTTCCTCTTCCCTCATTATGTATAATTTTGCCTATGAGGTTTATTCCTCCTTTGTCTGACAGCAGAACTCCCAACCCAGCAACTGGAACTGAATGTCCCATAGGATAGCAAGTGTCCCCCTCTGTACAATATTCTTCCTCAACACATCCTGGGATTCATTCTGATTTTCAGGTGATTTGAGTAAATGAGATCTATAGCGAAAGTTTTTCTTTTCAATTACTCAAACCTACTAGTTGAATATTAGTACAACTTGGGGAAAATGATATTTACTTCACAGTGGAACGTGTGACATTGAAATCAACAAAAATGCCAAAATTCTTTTAAACAAGAAGGGAATGGCTTCCTAAAAATGGACTGGGGGGGGTGGCTGGGGAGATATTCTTCCTCAGTAAAAGGTAAAACTAAGAAACATCCAAACACAGATTAGCTCTAACTGTAAATATTTATTTATTTACTTGGTGGTGGGGATTGTTATTTCACTAGCGTATAGAGCGCTGGCTGAACAAATTTATCAATGCCAATCAGAATCTGTTCTCTGATGTCTAGTGTTAGAGAGTTTATCAAAGAACAAAAAAAGTTTAGTGACTTGTCTAGAGTCACACAGCTAGTTATGTCTGAAGGAACCAAACCAAGGTCCTTCTGAGTAAATGTAGTTCTTCATTCACTATGCTGTGACCACCTTTCAGTCCCTAAATAGGCAATGTTTTAATACAGGCTTCAATTGTATTCTCCTTTCCCCTCTGAAATGTACCCTCACGCCATATTTATTTGGTATTACCCTCTCCCTAGTTACTCAAAACTACCAATATGGCGCAAACTAAATCAGACTGAATCGAAGTATTAATACAAAAAAAAAGAATAGTATTTTCCTTGATTGAGCAGATAGATAGCACAGTGAATAAAGTGATAGACAAAGAGTCAGGAAGATGTCACTCAAAATCCTGCTTAAACTTTTACTTTCTGTGTAACCCTGGGCAAGTCATTAAACCTCTGTCTGCCTTGAAGGCTGCTATGTGAGTCAGTGGATAGAGTGCTGGGCCTAGTGTCAGGAAAACCCTAGTTCGAATCTGGCCTCTGACACTAGCTGTGTGACCCTGTGTAAATCACTCTGTTTGCCTTAATCCACTGGAGAAGGAAATGGTAAAATCTTTGCCAAGAAGACACCATGGACAGCATTGGCATGCTATAGTCCATGAGGTCATGAAAAGTCAGACATGACTCATCAACTGAACCACAAAAACAAAGGAGTCTAAGAGATAGTTGTGAGCAAAAGAAAAATTAAATGATACCACCACTTTATGGCCTACTGTGTTATTCCCCAAGTTTTCTACATTTTATCTCTGAGCCTTTGACAGATTGGTCCCCATGCCTGGAGTGCAATTGCTCACAACCATCTCTTAGACTCATTCATTTTCTTCAAGGCTTCACTCAGGTGCCACCTGCTCTACCCTCTATGCCAGACCTTTCCTGATCCCCCAATTATTAACATTCTCTTCCTTCCTCATACTACCTTTCACTTACTTATCACTTCATATATTGTACTGCCCAGTAGAATGTAAGCTCTTTGAGGGCAGAGACTATTTATCATTTTCATCTTTATGTCCTCACTGCCCAGCCCAATACCTTGACTGTATTAAATGCTTATAAATTGTTTGTTGCAAATAATTGAAATAATATCCATATAATTCACAAAAAGCCATTTCCTAAAATCTAGAGTATCAAAAAAATTCATGGGCTCACAGAATATTAGGACACATAGTAGAGCACATGTAGTGATTATCTAGCCTGGTCCCCTCATTTGACAGATAAAGAAACTGAGGGCCAGAAAAATCAAAATAATTTACTTAATGTCACACCATTAGTTAGTGCCTCAGCCAGTATTATTACCCACCCACCCCCATCTCCTGACTTTCCAAACTGGTACACGTTCTACTATAGCAGGCCATCTGTCTTCAAAAGTGTTGTTGTTCAGTCATGTCTGACTCTTCATGACCCCATGGACTATAACATGCCAGGCCTTTCTATCCTCAACTACATCTTGAAGTCTGTCCAAGTTCATGTTTGTTACTTCCATGACACTATCCATCTCATCCTCTGCCATCCCTTTCTCTTTTTGCCTTCAAACTTTCCCAGCATATGGGTCTTTTCCAATGAGTCCCATGTGCTCATCATGTGGCCAAGGTATTTAAGCTTCAGCTTCAGTATTTAACCTTCTAGTGAATAGTCTGAATTAATTCCTTCAAGTATTAACTGATTTGATCTCCTTACTGTCCACGAGACTCTCAAAAGTCTTCTCTAGGAGGTTGTTAGATTTAGAGACAGACCTAAGCTCAAATTCTAACTCTGCTATTAATTACCTATGTGACCTTAGACTATCAATGCTCAAAGTGTGATCTGGGGACCCCTGGAGGTCCCCAACATACTTTCAAGGCTTCTATGTGATAAAAACACTTTTTATAAGAACAAAATATTTTAATTTCTAATACACTAAATTTTGTTGGACATAATCAACAGAAACAAAAGGTCTTGGGGATGGTGTTCCTCAATAATTTTCAAGAGTGTAAAGGTGTCTTGAGATCAAAAGGTTTGAGAATCATTGTCTTAATCAAATCTTTGAGGTGGTTTCCTCATTGGTAAAATGAGAGTTAGACCAGATGGCTGAATTTCCTTTATGGTACTAAAGGATTGATGCTATGACAACAGCAGACAGGAAATACACACAGAATAAAACTAAATGTAAGGTTTTGTAGACCATTCTAAACTTTTCTTTGACTTAAAGAGTATTATAATTACATCATACTGGATCCTCAAAATTATTTGTTATCCAATCTTGACATCACATTCAGGCAAATAAGGGAATTTTAACCTCCCCCTATGACATTTATGTTTCTGTAAAAATTATATTCAATCATTTAAGAAGTATGCCATGCTGCTCCATCATTTTGATAGTTTTAATTCAATGACTCAAATTTAGACCCTGGTATGTGAGATGGTAAGGTCATCATTAGTCCCAATGTTTCTGAGTGCATTCTCATTAATTCTCTAAATTTAGGACCCATCTAGGCATTCATCCTCATGAACAATCTCTCCTTTATCTTGCCCCATTCAATTTTTATAGTCTTAATCATTACCTACCATATGCTGTGCACCAGCAAGAAAACAAAAATTAAATGAGATTATTTTATTTTTAAAAATTCATTCTATATTTTGCCCTAGTCCCTGTCACTTAAGAGACTAGAAGCTCATTGAATTCAGAGACTCTGTTATTGTTTTTTAAATATCTCCCTAGCACGTAACCTGGGACCTTGCACATAGTACTGACTTAAAGCATATTTTGTTTGTTTGTTTTAATAAATGAAGACTAAAACATCCCTGGTAGCTACACACACACACACACACAGATACATATATGTGTGTGCATATATGTGTTTGTGTGTGAGAGAGAGAGAGAGAGAGATCTCAGATAAACTGGGAAGTAGTAATGTGAACAAGGGCATCTGTCACTCTAAGAAAATAGTTATAAAGAATTAAATTTTTTTATCATTATACAAGCAAAATAAGACCAACATTTTAAAAAATGAAAGGAATATTTAGTCTGGCTTGGGAAAAGGGAGTAGGTGGATATGATCTGGTGTTTCAATGATTCACTGCTCCTACTACAGCCACGGCTTCCAAGAATTGCCTCTTGAAAGTGCACATGAACAATGGAAGATTACCAGGAAATAAATATTATCTTTTCCATGACTTACTTCTTTGTGATTTTTTAAAAAAGTAAATCATGGTCTCTCTCTATTCAGAGATCTATCCGTTTGAGTTCTTAAAACAAACTGAAATATTTATACGTCTGTAAGAATTCAATAAGTAATGCAGATATTTTTACTAAGGAAAATAAATCAAAACTTTAGTTGGTCATTGTGAGATATTCTATTTTTAAATGGATGTTTGATTTGATACTATTCAAAGACATGGAATAGGCATGTGACTGCTTCCTTCTAGAACTCTCTGTTAAGAACTAATAGTTCTAATGATTCTGACTGTATTCTAATTGGTTGTCTGAATGTTGGACCCATCTAGACATCCATCCTCCATCAGCTGTCTCTCCTTCCCCTTGCCCCATTCAATTATTCAGTTGATCATTCCTTACAGTATGTCGCCTGTCAGCAAGAAAACATAAAAATTCAAATGAAATTATTTTATTTTACAAAATTTATTCTATATATTGCCTTGGTCCCTGATTACTTAAATATATAGATATAGATAACAGATATGTGTGCTAATTTGTGTTACAATGTAGAATAGGTTCTTAAGCTCCTTTATGTGTCATGGACTCCTGTGACAATCCATTGAAAACTACTTTTTCCCCTCTTAAAACTCTTCATTTATTGGAATAATGTTTTTAATGAATAAAATAAAATACAAAGGATTACAAAGGATGATAATTATATTTACTTTTTTTTAAAAAACCACAGACCATCTATATTAGGAAGGCAGAATTTATGATTTCAAAGAGAATCTCTTATGTGCCTGAAAGGTTCAGAACTGCAGGATATAAGGAATTCTCTAGGCAGAAGGCAGGAGAACTAAAGCATGTATTTACACTCCACAGTAACAGGCCCACAAACCAGAGTCCCCATTTTGATATTTTCATCAAAAGCTTCCAGGCCCAATAAGTCCACCTCACAAGAGTAACCAGGAGGCCACAGAGAAGAGAGATAGTATAAGGCAAAATCCTATACATGCTTCCCCTCTACGGTAAGAAGATTACCCACTGGCCTCCAGTCCTGGGTCAGCACTCCTCGCTCCACATGTGTCAGCTCTGCTACCGGCAGCTCAGCTTCGGCTGCAGGCATGTCTGGCCCCAACCAGAAAAAGAAAAGGCTCTTCAAGCTGTCCTCTCCCCTCTTATAGAGTTTTTGACATCATCAAGCGCCGCCTGAATGACCAGAGCCGATTGGTTCTTGATCTGGCCCCTCCCCCTAGCGCAGACTAGGTTAACACCCAACAGGGTGTGGCTCTGGAGTTAACACCTCCCCCCAGCCAGCCCCATGACTCTTCACATGGGAAGTTCTCTGCTCGCAGTCCATGAGTCTCTGGACTTCTTGCCCCAGAAGAGGTCACACAGGAAGTTCTCCACTCTCAGGTATAGCCCAGCGAGGCTCAATGAGGTAAGTTGAGTCACTCAAAGAAAACAAAGGCCACTCTGGCTATACCCTCCAAGGTAAAATATGAACTTTCAATAAAATAGAGGACTTTCAACCTTTCTCAGTGAAAAGACCAGAGCTGAATAGAAAATTTGACTTTCAAACACAAGAATCAAGAGAAGCATGAAAACGTAATCAAGAAAAAGAATAAGAAAAAGAAATTGCAAGGGACTTATAAAGTTGAACTGTTTTGTTTACATTCCTACATGGAAAGATGATGTGTTTGATTCATGAGACCTCAGTATTAGGGTAGCCGAAGGGAATATGCATATATATATATATATATATATATATATATATCTTTATGTATATATGTATATGTGAGTATGTATGTATAGATATATGTGTATATATATATATATATGTATTAGAGAGAGAGACAGAGAGACAGAGACAGAGACAGAGAGAGACAGAGAGAGAGAGAGACAGAGAGAGAGAGAGAGACAGAGAGAGAGAGAGAGAGAGAGAGAGAGAGAGAGAGAGAGAGAGAGAGTGGGCACAGGGTGAGTTGAAGATGAAGGGAAGATATCTAAAAAAAATAAAATCAAATTAAGGGAAAAAAAAACTCCACAACCTGAGTAGTAACTATGTCTTGTATCTCTGCCAAGTTCTCAAGCCTGAATGTCTCCCAAGAACTCTCTGATGGGCTTTATTGTTGAGTTAATTATGTTGCTCTTAAGAGTAAGTAATTTTAGTTTCTTGCATTGTAGATTCCTACAAATGGATTGCCACTTGTAGGAGGTTTTAGGGTTTGGTTAAGTGGTTTGATTTTTTTTTGTATTTTTTTTCTCCTGGGTGGAACTGATGAGCCCAGTGAACAATGGGCAAGTATGGTAGAAAGGGTATTGTGTTTGGAATCAGAAGGTCTGAGCTTGAGCCCAAGTTCTGCCAAATGCTAGCTCTTTGTCCTTGGACATGTCATCTATTAGTTTTACCTTAGTTTCTTCATCTGTAAAATGGGGGTAATAATACATACATTCCATCCTTCAAAGGATCATGGTGAGGAATAAAATGAGATAATTACTATAAAGTACTTCATAGCCATAATAATAGTTTGTGCTGGGCCTCAGTTTCTTCATCAGCAAAAATAAGAGAAATGAACTAGATGATCAAATATTTTAACTTGGGCAGAAGTAATAGAAACTTATCACTTCTTTCTTTATATTCTTACATTTATTTATATATTTGTAATGTTTACATATAAATAAATATATAATATTTACATAAAAAAAAAACCACAGACCCTTGGTTAAGAACTCTGCTCTTATATGATAGAATATAGGGCCAGAGGGGCCTTAGAGACCGGAGTCCAACCTCATTATTTTATAAAGTGCAAACGCAGTGAAACAACTCGCTGAAGATCACAACAATAGTAAGGGACTGACTTGGAAATTGAACCCAGGCGATCTGAAGCCAATAAATTTATCCTCTTCATCACACTCTCTGACTTCAGATGCAGAAAAGTGGTCTAAAATACACAAAGAGAATTAAAATGAAGCATTAAATAACAGTTTAATTCAATCGTCATCAAATTTTTTGTCAAGGTACATTATTATTGTTTACAATGAGGGATCAAGGCAAGTAAAAGGTCTAGGTACTCATGAGAGTACATTGGATTGCAGACATAAATTCCATATAATTCATGGAAGACTCATACATGCACATACAAGGGCAAGTTGGATTCAATACAGTATGGGGTAAAATTTGATGAACTTGATCCATATGAATATGGCATGAAGCACTTTTTTAAAGCAGATAGGATAACTTAATTCATTCCCCCATCCTGGAATAACTTGATAGCTTGTTGGAATGAAATTTCAAAAGAAAACTATCATTCGTGGATATGGGCAGCAATAGAGAAACACTGACCATGAGGAACCAGGAGCAGAAATCAAGCTAAGCAAAAGCAAGGCTGGCTGCTATGGCAGGTCTTAGCAGGCAAGAGAAGTCAGCCAAAGTCAAGAAGCTAGAAGGTAGAAGGTAAGAGAGAATATCACAGACATTCACACAGAGAGATAGATATAGAGATAGAGATATATGCGTATATGTATACAAATTTAAATGTACATATGTATATAAATTTAAATATGTATGCAAATAAGCATACACATGTAATAAATATACATATATGTCTGGTATCTCAATATATGCGTGTGAGAGTGTGTGTATTCCTTCTCACCCCTCCCTCCTCCTCTCCCCAAAGCAGGTAGCTAGAAATTTAAAAAAACAAAATTCTAGATATTAATTCTATCAAAACACACAGAGACACACACACACACAGAGACACACACACACACACGCGCACACACACACACACACACACACACACACACACACACACACTCTACAGCCAGCTTTAGAAAGGGGAAGATTCCTGATCAAGCCTTTCCTCTGACACATACTAACTGTATCACCATAGACGTTAGGCCTCTCAGTATCCCAGGACCTTTCTCAATCTATAAATTACAGATGAGCAAGTTCCCTCAATAAAGTTTCATACCATGGTGAAGGCTAAGTATTGGGGTTTTTTCCATATTAATATAGATATTGATGCCAAGGGTGCAATCAATCAACAAACATTTCTTAAGCACCTATTATATAACAAGGGCAGCAAGGTGGTGAAGTAGATAGAGCACTGAGCTTAGAATCAGGAAGATTCATCTCCATGAATTCAAATCTGGCTACAGACCCTTGAGTGACCCCGGGCAAGTCACTCAATCTTCTTTGCCTCGGTTTCCTTATCTGCAAAATGAGCTGGAGAAAGAATGACAAACCACCCCAGGATCTTTGCCAAGAAAACACCAAATAGGTCATAGTGTTGAATGTGACTGAAACCATGGAATAACAACTATATAACAGACACCATCCTAGCTGCTAAGGATACAAATACAATAATAATAATAGCTACCTTTTATATAGCATTTTAAGGTTTGTAAAGCACTTTGTACGTATTAACTCGTTTGATCCTCACAATAATCCTGACAATTAGGTACAATTATCATCTTCATTTTACAGATGAGGAAACTGAAGCAGAGATTAAAAGGCATTGCCCAGAGTCACAAAGATAAGTAAGTGTCTGAGGGGGAATTAGAACTGAGGTTTGCCTTACTGCAAGCTCAGCACTTTATTCACTGTACCACCTCACTGCCTCAGATAATGAAACAATACCTACTCTCAAAAGGCTTGCATTCTATCAGGTGAATGGGGTGCGTATGTGTATTTGTGTGTGTGTGTGTGTGTTTGTTACAAAATTAATGCATAGTAGTTCTGGAAGGATGGCACTAATGGAGAAGATCAGGATAGGCTGCATATAGAAGTCTTGAATTTTCCTGCATCTTGAAGGGAGAAAGTAATTCTGTGAGAAAGAGGTCAGGAAGGAGGGCATTCCTAGCATGGGGAACAGATAGCACAAAGATATGGAGATGAAAATGGAATACTGTGTTTGAGGTACAGAGAAAAAGCTGGTTTGACTAGATTATAGAGTTTGGCAAAACGAGCCATGTATAATGAGACTAGAAAGGTAAGTTGTGGTCAGGCCACGCAGAGTTTGAAAAGGGAAATGAGTTCATATTTAATCCTACTTGCAAAAGGGAGCCACTGGAGATTATTGAGTAGGGAAGTAACATGCTAAGATCTGTTCTTAAGGAAAAGCACTTTGGCAGCTGTGTTGAGGACAGACTAAAGTGGAGGAAGGTTGGATACAAGGACACCAATTGAGAGGCCATTGCAACAGTATACTTGAGATGTGATGAGGGCCTGAACTAGAGTGGCTACCATGTGAGTAGAGAGAAGGGGTCAGATGCATGAAATATAGTGGAGGTTGAAATGATAAGAATCGGCCCTTGGTTGGATATGCTCTGTGAAGATGAGTTGGCCCTTGGTTGAATATGCTCCGTGAAGATGAGTGAGAAGTTGTTAACTCCAAGATTACAAACCTGACAGATTGAAAGAAAGATAGTTCCTTGCCTAGAAATAGGAAGTGTGAAAGGGGGAATGGGTTTGTTGCAAAATATAATGGGTGAAAGATAAGAAAGACTAAACTATAATATATTTAGCACTTATATTCTAGATGCTGTGTAAGAGTAACTCAGCATATCATTATTTTCCTTTTCATTCAGTTTTTTTAATGACAAATTTTGACTGCCAACTCTTTTCATAGTGGAGAGTTCAAATTAAAATGTCAGCTTTGATTCAATGAAGATGCTTTTCTTTCAAAATATTTAAGAAAAATATTTTCATTAATACCAAGATGATTGGAGGTTAGAGTATATAAATGTCATGATAAATTCCTTCATCCAGTTAAAGGGTTTTAGGCTTCATTATAGCCTAGTCAAATACTCAACACTGAAATATATTTAAAGTTTAGTCTCATTTCTGAAAAAATTAAATTCATATATATTTCAAGTATTTGGGAGAAGTTGGAGTTCACTATGCTGTGCTTTATGAAGGATAGTTTGACAAACAAATGAATTTATTGACAAAGACCCTTAAAACTAACATTTGCTGTCAAGCATAGTCAGTCAAAAGCAGCAGTGCTGAACTTGTTTAGTTCTCACCCATGAATCTCTAAGCATTGATTTGTATACATTCTTTCCAAGTACACTGATTGATTTGATTTGTATTAATAATAATATTAGTTAACATTTAAATAGTGTTTACTATATGGCAGGAACTGTGTGCTAAGTGCTTTATAATTATAATTTCATTGTTCCTCACAACAATTCTTAGATGTAAGTGCTGTTATCCCTATTTTACAGGTGAGGAAACTGAGGCAAAAAGAGGTTAAATGACTTGCCCAAGATCTCACAGCTACTAAATTTCCGAGACTATATTTGAATTCAGGTCTTTCTGACTCCAGGCCCAGCACTCTATTCACCTGGCTGCCTTCTGTTAGTCTTTTTCAATTTTTCTCTTAATGCCTATAGGCATTAAGTACCTAATCCAAGGGCAGCTAGGTGGCACAGTGGATAGAGCACTGAACTTGGAATCAGGAAGACTCATCTTCATGAGTTCAAATCTGGCCTCAGATACTTACTAGCTATGTGACCCGGGGCAAGTCATTTAACCCTGTTTGCTTTAGTTCCTCATCTATAAAATGAGCTAGAGAAGAAATGGTAAGCTACTTCAGTATCTTTGCCAAGAAAATCTCAAATGGAGTCATGACAGTCAGACATGACTGAAATATTGAATAACAATATATGATAGGAGCTCTGCTAAACATTGAATATACATATACAAAAATGAAATATGCCCTGCCCTCAATGATCCTACATTCAACTATCACAGACAAGCATGTACATATATAGGTACCTTCAAGAAAAATGCAAGGAATTTTTTTTAGAGGAAAGCAGGGATGTGCTGGTAAATTTTAACAGTCAACTCTTGAGGGGGAAAATATAGTCATGTTTTTAAATTTAATCTGAGTTATTAACATTTTCTTAAGTTGTAACAATCAACAGAAGAAAAAATCTATCCCTAATTTGTAGCATTTGCTGATTTCTGAGGTGTAAATATATGAACTGGCACCAGCACACTCAGGAGAGAAAGGCATTATTAAATGGGGGAATCAGGAAAGGCCTCTCACACTGAAAGTAGCACCTGAGCTGAGGTGTGAAGGAAACTAGAGATCCTAAGAAGTGGAAGTGAGATGGAAGTGTGTACCAGAGTTGGGAACGGCCATTGCAAAGACATGGAAACAGGCCATGAAAGGTTATGTATCAGAAACAGCAAGAAGGTCATCCTGGCTGGACAACAGGGTGCATGACGAAGAGTAATGTTTAGTGAGTCATGAAAGGTAAGCTGGAGCCAAGTCATGAAGCACTTCAAACACCAAACAGGAATTTATTTTTTGATTCTCAAAGTGATAGAGAAACGAGAGTGTTTTTGAATAGAGAAGTGACATATTCAGAATTACAGTTGGGACAATCTCTTTGGTAGCTATCTGTAGAATAGATTATAGATTCTGGGAGACTGAATAAGAGCCTATTCAACAGTCCAGACAAGAGATGATGACTGCCTAAATTAGGGTGGCAGATGTCTAAAGTCAAAGATGTGGTTGGGATAGAAATGGCAAGAACTGGCCACCTATTGGTTGTGAAGTATGAGAGAGATGAGGCAAGGTAAACTCCAAGATTGTGAAATTGGTTGATTTTGTGGTTCATTCTACTCTAAATAACAGTCTTTAGAGAAAATTAAGGCTATCAGAAATATGTAATTACCTAGACAGATCCAGATTTTAATCCAAAGAGAAGAAAAGTTCTGGATTTTCTGAAATTATGTATGTGTAAATGTGTATATGTGTATAGTTCAAATTATATATTTTATATATTCAAATTATATATACATACATGCATATGTGTGTATGTATGTGTGTGTATGTGTGTGTGTGTGTGTGTGTGTGTGTGTGTGTGTACGCGCGTGTGGTTCAAAACTTAGAAAGAATCTTTTCACTTGAATTGAGTCTTGCCCAAGTCAGAAAAAAATGATCTGACCCAAAGGGTAAGGTAAGGAAGAAGACCCTAAGCACAATTTTCACAGTTCATTCTCCCTGTAGTTTGTATGCTAAAGCATGGGATTTAACACCTTTCTAGTCAGATTGCCTCTCTTCTCACCTCCACTTTTAGAATGAAGCACCTTCAAAACTTTCACTAGGAATTATTTTGGAATAAGGAAAGACTTTCTCCAACCTCATGGTCTGGAGCTAGAGTTAGTAATAAGACCCTATTCCTTCCACACTTTCCTGTTCCCACTCCGAATATGAGTCCTGGGTAATCTGGAGCCATCGGGACCAGAGGTAACAGGAAGGGAGGAGAGGAGGGCTAACAATGTACTTTATCTCTTTCCTTTTCCTTTTCAATGCTCTCAATCTTAATTCTTCCCCCCACCCCATACACTCCCCCTTCACATATATCCTGAGCCCTCCTCTGTGATATTCTCCCAACCAAGGATGGTCTTACCAGCAGAGAATAGTTACTCAAGAGCACAATTTCTATAATAACTATATACAATGATGCTTGCATCCTCTGTACTAAATGACAACTATGATAAATGAATTAACCATTGTTTGCATTATCTCTTGGGTTTTTCTGCACCCCCTTTTGTAGTCATTGGCAAAAATCCTGTCATCAGCCAAGGTCAGCTTATGCCCTAGGACACTTCATTTATTATGTTAGGTCTTCAAAGAGAAAGTAGTTTACTGTTTTTAAACTAATCAATTATTTTACTGGATTCGATTAGATGTTATTCCCAAACCCATTTGTGTTGAGAGAATCATAATCATATTGTAGGAGATCCAGTAGGCAATCTGGAGAGCATCTTTCCTTAAAACAGGTATTAGTGTAGGGCTTTTTTTAAAGGATTCACCTCTTTGGATCATCAGTCAAGAAGCATCTAGTGAATGCCTACTGGATGCCCAACATTGTACTGAACACTGTGAGAGAATACAAGACATGTATGAATGAACAGAAAAGCATTTATTATATACTTACTACACTCAAAGCACTAAGAAAATCCTTTCCCTCAAAAAGCCTACAGTTACGTTAGAGAAACCTAATACATATCAAATATTTAAAAAACAACACACGAAAAAAAATGATACACGATTAAGTGCTAAGTTATGTGATGCAGGTTGCAAATTAGGAGACATCAGTATAGATTAGAGTCACAGGGAAGTTTTCAGAGATGAGACCACCTGGTAAACAGAAAATAGGTGGCTATGGAGGGAAGAAGATTTGGGTTCAAGTCACACCTGCACCACTTAATGTTGTTGTTTGTCCTTTGTTTTCAAAGAGGATGAATGACATCACAGGGTGATATCTTGATTTTCAAATGTATTGGATTTAAGTAAGGTAGAAATGGCACAGAGTCATTGGATTCACTCTCTCTTCCACAGTCATTGAAGTCCAGTAGCAGGACAAAAGTCAGGGTGACTAGCCTTGGTCAAGATGCAGGGGATAACCTTGGCATCAAGCTCTAAGCTCTCCACAGTTCCCACTTCAGCCACCTTCATGTCTGTTGAAACAAATTGTTCTCATCCACCCATTCTTCTGGAGGAAGTTTTCACATGCTTGGAGTAGACATTCCCCCAACTCACAAATGGGTTTGAGGCCTGTCAGTGATCCTCAACCTGTTTTAGCATGACTGCCAAGATGGTTTTACCAGGATTTGTCTGCTGCAAATACTATAGCTTCTTAGAGCCACAGTTGAGGGTTAGGTAAAAGTGGACACCAAAGGTGCAAGAGCAGCCCTGAAAAGGGCTCCGAAAGCCCTCATACCAGAGATGCTAGTCCTCCCTGAACACCCCATATACCAAAATACTACTTAATACCAGTGTGACCACAGGTGGGTCACTGAACCTCTCTAGGTCTCAATTTCTTTATCTGTAAAATGAAAGAATAAGACTAGATGACCTCTAACATCCCTTTCAGTTTTAGAGCTATGATCTTGTGACCTAGGAGCTTGAGCGATCCTTAAAACGCATGGGCAAGATATGAGGAGAAGAGAAAGTACTTCAAGTGGAAATACTTTCAAAAGGAAACATAAGCCACAATGCTGAGGTGGAAACAAGCATGGTGTGTGTAAAGGGCTGGAGCCAAAATGCATAAAAAGTGGCTGACTTCATCCTTCCATGGCTGAAGACGTTCAGAACATTCAATTAATAGTTTCTTTTCACAGAGTAAAACTATTTCTCCACCACTACCTCCTCTTCTTCCTCCTCTTATCCCTCAGAGCTTTTGCTGGCTTCCAGAAACTTCTCCTCTAGAAGGGACAGGCACAGTCAGAAAAACAAAGCCCACTGGAAGTATTACTCATTGTTCTCTAGCATTTTTAAAACAGCTGTAAAAATGTAATTGCTTTTTGAATAAGCTGATTAATAAATAGTTTTAAACAGAGAAATTTGCATAAATGACAAACACAGTTTAAGAAAAATCCTATTTTACCATTTTCACTTACAATGTCTTTGTGCAACATCAGCTATAACCAAAGCTATGTAATCAAAATATATATGTATTATTTTAAAACATGCAAATTGGCAGCTAGGTGGCGCAGTGAGTAGAGTACCGGCCCCGGAGTCAGGAGGACCTGAGTTCAAATCCGGCCTCAGACACTTGACACATGTACTAGCTGTGTGACCTTGGGCAAGTCACTTAACCCCAATCGCCCCGCCAAAAAAAAAGCAAAAAAAAACCCATGCAAATTGACTTTTTTAAACATATGAGTACATCAGACACAGTAGGATGAGGTTGGACTAGATGGCATCTGAAGTCCTTTCCTGCTTTAGACATATGAACTCTATGATGTTGCACTAACTCTGTTCTCAGCTTTCTTCTCTTCTCTCTTGATGCTCTCTGCACTGGAGAGTAAAGACTATTTTGTATCTTCAGTTTTCAATCATTTTCTTAAGACAGTTCCCAACTGCCAGCTGTAGATGTCTATCTGGATGTCCAATGAGGATTACAAGCATAATATATGCCAAACTGAATTCACCATCTCTCCTTCCATAACCAAACCTGCTTCTCTTAATTTCCTGCTATCTGCTCATGGCATTACCTTCCTTCCAGACTCTCAGGCATAAAACTATGGAGTCACCTTTGACCTTTCATTCTCTCTCTCAAACCTTCCACCCTAATTCCACATCCAATCAGTTAACAAGCCTTGAATATTTGACATATACAATCTCTCTGGTATTTATCCTCTCTTCTCTACTCACACTACCTTGAGCCTAGTGCAAACCTTATTACCTTTCATCTAAACTACTGTCAGAGCCTCCTAAGAAGCCTTCCTGTTTCTCCCCTCTAAGAACCATTCTTCCACAAGTCTGATCAAATTACTTCATGGCTCAAAAAACTTCAGTAATTACCTTCTGCCTAGAACAGTCATCACGAAACTTTTTTGATCATGGACTCATCAAAAAAAAACTTTTGAGCAAGTTTCATATTTCCTGATATATATGTACATATGTGTGTGTTTGTATAGATGCACACATATATATATATGTGCACATATATATTTTAGAAATTATGTTTATACTATAGTAATACATGTTATATTATAAAACAGAAAATCAATATTTTAAAGTTATGAGATAACAATAGAATAACATTTTAAATTACTTTATCTTATTTATTTTCAGTACTGCTATCAATAAAATGTTTTGTTAATGATAAAATTTTATGCGAGTAATGTGATTTGTTGTTTCTAAAATTCTTGGTTTAATTCTTTGTGATATAGTAATTTGGAGGTTTAGTCTAACTTTGGTTTATTTTTAGTCTTGGTTTTAATATTTTTCAAAACTGAAAAACACACTTCAAAAAGATAAATAGATTCAAACAGAAGGACATCATTGACTGTACTTTTGAATCATACTACTCCTTTTTTTCATCCCATTCACCAATTGTACAAAAGCTTTTATTTAAATTTTCCCCTTCATTTTCATGTTTCCTGATATTGATTAGTTCTTGCAAACTTATTAGAATGCTTTGTTTTTTTTTCAGTGATTTCAAAACCTACTAAGACTCTTTTTAAGGAGAATTTTAAACAAGTAAGGATACTCTATCTCCAATTTGGTGGTGGGGAAGAGGGTTGTTTGTTTTTAAAACTATGCAGATATGAGAGTTTCTCTAAGTCATGGGTGTCAAACCCGTGACCTGGACCTCACTCAGTCCACAAAACTCCGAAGTACCACCTGAACCAGATTAATTGGGAAATGTTTAGCAAAACAAATAAAATACAGTACAACATAGGTAATGTTAATTTGTAGTATTCTAAACCAATATGTGATCTACAGGGATGTATTTTCATTTAATTTTGACACCACTGTTTTAGATAACATTTTGTTTTTTGGCACCAAAACCTTAGTTTTTAGGCATCTTATCACGAAGGCTTTGTATTGTCATTAGCTAACACCCCCAGGAACACTTGAGGCCAAGTTGATTATTAACAATAATGGATATAAATCTGTATTTCAAAGAATCCTTTGGAAGACAAATTTTTGGAGAGGTGACTTTGTTAGATTTCACAAGAGCATCATTGTCTTTAAACTTTTAGTGGGTCTGATGAAGTTCATACACAGAATAGGAGAAATGTCAGTTCTGCCATTGTCTTGTTTGCTTATACTCACATTGTTAGGCTAATCTTCAATCCGAAGTTTCTTTGTAGGAATCTTTTTAGGCCATTTGTCTACTTCCTGAGAGTTGGTTTAGTTAAAACAATACAATTAAATCTGTAAATCCACTTAACCAAGCACACTTAAAGTGCAGTGTGCCGCAATACACTCACAACAAATGAATAAGAGAGAACATCATTCCTTCCTTGTTAGGGCACTCCCTCTCTTCTTTCAGGATACCCACACACTATACATAACATGGGACCAGATGACATATTGAGTGAGGGTACCAATCTCAAAGCATATATAAATATTAGTAAAGCTTAATTTCCTCTTTTCTTCACAAAATACCAATAGAAATATTTTTTTCCTCTCAACATCCCAATGGATCACCTTTTGCCCTAGCTTCTATGTCTGCACCCCACTTTGGAAATTATTGGCTTAGAAATCAATTAAATACTCCTTAGCCTGATATTGAAGGCCTTCCATAGTTTGGCCCCCACCTACTTTTGTGGCCCATTTTGATCCTACTCCCTTTCACTCACTCTACATTGAAGCTGAACAGCTTTATTATTTGTTCACTGATCTTGTTCAACACTCTCTCCCTTGAGTACCTTAGCACAGATTATCCCCTGTGCCTGGAATGTACTCTGTCTTCATCTCCAACTGTTAAAATCCTTCCTTTTTTTTCCTTTAAGATCCAGCCAAAGTACCATGACCTTCTCAAAGCTTTCCCTAATCTCCATCTCCCCTTACCTCATTTGAAAGTTATCTCTCTCCTCAAATGGTCTATTAGGAGCTCTCTTTTGTCCTTATGTTCTACCTTGTATCACACTTAATTTCCCCATGTCTTACTTATCCTCCCCCCATTAAGGTACAAAACTTTGAGGGGGAAAAGTAGAGAAGGAAAGATTTTCTCTTTTTTGTATAAAAAAAATCCTAGAAAATGCCTGCCTAACAAATGTTTGTTGATTTAAATCCCCTTGATTTTCTGACATTTTTATTGGAGTGCAAATATTTTTTTGAAAATATGTTTATTTCTGACTCCCAAAAGAAAAAAATAATTTAAAAATTTATCATATTTATCATTACATAGCCTTTTTTTATTCTACAAAAAAAAAATTTCTCCCCTGCCTACCTGCCCCATCCCATTGGAAAAAGAAAAATAAGACTCTTGTTACAAATATTTATTATTATACATGAAAAGTATGTACTGTAACTATACCTACAAAATCTAGGGCAAGAATATGAGGTGACTGGGACACAGTCACACCCAGTTTATTATCATTCTGAGCATTCTGAGGGATGTCTTAAATGCACTTCCTCCTTTTCCCCTGATTCTTAAGAGTCTTTAGCCTCATTCCATATGAGGCCTTGCCTGCCCTCTACACCAGTTACTTGTCTTTCCTCCAAAAAAAGTATATGTATATTGTACTTCTATGTGCATATGTCATTCTTCTAAGAGAATGTAAGCTCCTTGAGGACACACTTTTTTTGTCTTTGTATCCCCAGCATCTAGCAGACTGCCTGGTGTATAAGAAAGGCTTAATAAAGGTTTGTGATTGATTGATTAGGGTGCTAACGTACTCACCTGGGAATTTGACTTCACGCCACCCAGTGAATCATACTGCCTGAATTTTTTTTTAGTCCTTTCTAGTTCTGTTAGACATGGCCTAAGGTTGGTAAAAGCATTATATTTATCTACAATTCAGTTCAACATATGCCCTGAAGCACAAGAGACCCCAGTCAGATAACAGACACTGGGGAGAAAGAATGTTGTTTTCTTATGTGTCCAGATGAGGATCAGATATATTCCTATTTATCGACTAAGCATCTTCATGTCAACAGGAAGCTTCTTTCAGAGCCATAATTAGTAAATTTTGCACTTAGGGTAAAGACAAAAATTGCTTTAAATTAAGTTGGGGCAAAGTGTGATAAGGTCAGGACCTCATGAGACTGCTTCTGGGGAGGACAATTGGCCTATGATGTGGGGAAAAGGTTAAAAAGTTCAACTGGTCCGACAGCTTTCTATTTTAACTAATTATTCATATTAAAGTGCTAGAACTGCAGGTGACAAAATGAAGAGAGAGCCAGTGTCAGAGTGTTACATGTGGGATGTAAGCAGAAGACTTGGGCCAAGAAGACCTTAATTTAAACTTCTCCTCAGACACTTTCTAACAATGACTATGTCACTTAAATTCTATAAGCCTAAATTTTCTCATCTGTAAAAGGAGGTTAGATCTGATGGCCTCTAAGATCTCTTCCAAAATTAAATTTATGATTTTATGATCCTCTAAACTTATGCATTGGGTTCAAGTTCAGGCTCTGAAACAAACCAGCTGACACGACCCTGGGTCTGTCACTCTGAGTGACTAAGTTAAATTTCTAACATGTTAATCCGAAGAATTTCGAATATAATTTGCATCCCAAATGTGGGTTTGGGGATGCATACTTGAATTGGTAGGGAGTTTTTTTTTTTCAATCAGGAGTTCCATATGCCAACAGATCAAAGTTTTAAACAAAAAAATAACAAAAGCAACAAATAAATTTAATTATTATAGCTATTTTATTTTAAGAAATTAACTTTGCTCGCTAGGTGCTAAACTCAGTTGTTTTCACATGATCGAAGGACCGCAAGTAATGTCGACACCCTGTTGCCACACTCTCCCCATTCCTTGAATTCACCATTTCTTTCATTTATTTAAATATTTTTAAAAAGCCTTCCTTCTGACAAAGTTCAGGTTCAGGAATGGAAAAAGGAAGCGTAGGGAAAGCCATCTGTCCTTCAAACTTACAATGCTACCTGCTAGTCTCTCACACTTCTGTTCTTAATTTGACTGATTAGTTCCTCCATCCATTTCATGCCTATACCCAACCAACCCATCAGCCCACTTCCTTGCCTGAAGCCTCTCAGGGTAACCTGGTTGGCAAACCCTTATGGTTCTTAGTTTCCAAAGAAGGTGCAGATGCCCTGGACTCAAAGTTAAACCCTGAAGTGACTGTGGTACCTATTGAGGGAGAACTTTTGGTCCATAACGCTACAGGGATTTTTCAATGATGGGGTGAGCTGCCTACATTTGTACAAAACCCTTTCTGTTCTTTGGCTTAGTCCGAAAATTATTGCTCTTACTTACACTTCGGTCTTTGTCTGGAAAAGGTAGTACCCAATTTTTGTGAATTGCAGCATGCAGACGTGTACTTTGCTAATAACAAAAATAATGATAGTTATATACTGTTATATGCCAGGCACTATGCTAAGGTTTTGCAATCATTATCTCATTTGTTCCTTACAATCCTGTGAGGAGGCACAATTATTTTTCCCATATTACACATGAGGAAACTTAGGCAAACAGAGGTTAAGTGATTTGCTTGGCATCAAACAAGTAGTAAATGTCTGAGGCTAGATTTAAACTCAAATATTTCTGACTCTAGGCCCTACTTCTGTCCACTGAGCCACCTAACTACCTCTATCAATATTGCTGATTGGTATACAATGATTAGCCCAATATTGCTTATCAGTATAAAATAATTAGCATCCCAAATACAGATTTTGCAGGGAAGGTGTCTTGAGAGCATGTTCTTTCATCCTGAGAATCCTAAAGAATAAACTGTCCCACCTACCCTTTTGTGAAACTGAATTGGAAACTAGAGGTATATAACTGAGAGTCCAAATACATTTAAGGACACAGGCCATCCTTCAATCACTTTGCAAAGGACTTCAGAATCCCAAATTGATCATTATAAACTTTTATCTAGTTTGCCTCCCATTCTTCTGCTTATAGTAGCACAACTCTGCCAGACAGCCAAAATTAAAAGAGTCAATATTCTGAGGATCATAGAAGGAGGATTGGATTTGTAATCTGTGTTGGAATCTCAGCTCTGATATTTCTTAAGCATGTGACCTTGAAAAGTCACTTCACCTCAATATCCCTCGGTTTCTTCAACTGTAAAATGAAAAAGTCAGCCTAAATTTGAACCGAAGCCCTTTCTAGCATTCAAATGAATGATTCTAGTATATATTTCCTCCTGGACACTATGGTCAAATACTCTAAGTGATCTTTGAGTTCACTGATGGGTGTATTCTTTCCAAGGATATATAGGTCACAACCCATCTATGCCTATGCAGCCTGGGCCGTTCTTATTCAAGTCTTCCTATAAATTCACCACAGGGAAACCACCTACATGTTAAATCATGGAAATGATTTTATTTGAACAAAATTCACAGAGGGCTGGAAATGAAAATCATACAGTTTTAATGTCATACAAACACATTATTTTAAAGCGAAGACCATTTATTTTTTTCTAGAAAATAAAGTTTGTCAGATTGTATATAATTTTAACAATAAAGCTGATTTAAGTTATTCCATTAACTTAAATGTAATTCAGGTAACATAAATATAATATGAAACATATTTTGGCTGCATAGTATAAAAGAGTATTTTTATTCCTCCTTTTTTCTGAAACATTCTGTACACTTATGAGATTAAATCGCTATGAAGTTTTATCACTCTCCAAAATTATTTTGGCAGTCTCTTTAGCTATCTAAGTATTTTTTACAGTTAGAATTAAGAACCCAATTCTAACATTAGTTCCATTCTAAATCCTTGGTTTAAAAAATTACCGAGGAAAATATAGGGAAAATATTTTCTTATGTAGAATATATTATATAAATCAGAAGAAAGAATAAAATGAACTATGCATCTTGGTAAATTGTATTCCCTTTCTAAAACCTCAAGAAGAGGAGGAGAATATATAAGCAGAATTTGTTCACATATTCAATCTAGGGATTCACCTTTTCTTCAATGGTTCCAGAATATTATTACCATAATCCTGAATGGTTCAGAAAATTAGTGGTCAAATTTACCTCTTAAAAGAATACTACCCTTCTGAGTTAGGCCCCATGAGAGCTGCAGCATTCCAGATGTAAGATTGGTAGAAGGTGTAAAGTCTGCCCCATGTGGAGAATGGTCATGGTAAGAGAAAAAAAGACAAATTACCCTGTGTTATTACTGTCATTAGTTCCATCAGCTCGGGAAGCCCTCCCACAGCATTTTCAAGGTAGTTTGTGAAGCAAGTCTGGGGCTTCTTGCCTCTTATAGCAGATACTGGTTTTGTGCTAGGAACTATCATAATACTTGACATTTTAGAAATGGGAAAGACCAGACCCTTAGAATCACTGCAAGCTTCTTCCTTTCATACTGAAAAAAAACAGAAACTACAGCCCACTGACAGCTACAGTATCCTTTATCTGAGGTAGCACTGCAAGAAGGAGATGCTTTACCCTCATATAACTCATGTAACTAATTACAAGGCAATTATAATGTGCTACGTCTATCATATGAACAGCTGGGTGGTGCAGTAGATAGAGTGCTGGACCTGGAGTCAGGAAGATGTGAGTTTGAATCCATCCTCAGACACTTACTATGTGGGCCTAGGTAAGTCATTTAACCCTGTTTGCCTCAGTTTCCTCATGTGTAAAATGAGCTGGAGAAGGAAATGGCAAAAAAAACTCCAGGATCTTTGCCAAGATCTTTGCCAAATGGGGTCACAAAGGGTTGGACACAACTGAACAACAACAACCTCTGTTGTGTTACCTAAGAAACTACCTTAGTGTCCACAATAACAAAAAAGATTAGAAAGTGATGCCATGAGAAATCACAACGAAATGATAACACATGTATTATTGATAGATGATTGATTACATTTGACATGATTGGAGTCACTTAATAGCCAATAAAATGGAACATGATGCTGAGAAAGGGGAACTTGATTTGATATCAGAGAAACTGGGTTCAGATCTCAGCTCTTCTTTTGAATACCTACATGTGACCCTGAGCCAGTCATTTTAATTCTCTGTCCCTCAGTTTCCTCATCCATGAAAGAAGGAAATTGGACTAATTCATGAGGTCAAATATCGAGAGCTGGAAGGGACCTCAAAATATATCTAGTAGGACCCCTTTAAAATGACCTCCGAGGTCCATTTCAGATCTAAGTCTATCATCTTATGAACTCCACATTCAAAATCACTTTCACGATCAGTCAAAAAATTGTACAAAATAATATCACAGTAGTCAAAAGAATAAAAACCTGAGGAGTAGGGGAATAGAAAAATGTATAAACAATATTTGTTAAAGCGTATGACTCAGTGCAAAGTGAAGCTGAGATGTTTAATGATGGGTTACTGACAATTACTTCAATGACAGCTAAGAGACCCCTTGGAAAGGACCCAGCCTATGATAAGGGCCACCATTCCCCTCTTGCAAGTAAACTGTCACTGTACATGCACAAACCATTTGTAATAAGGCATACAAAAGATGGAAGTAGTTAAATGAACACTGTAAGCACTCCCTACTTTAGGAATTTTAGAAAGAAATGTAGAAGGGACAAGGGTCAGTCTTGAGGTATATCCTGAGTTCACAAGTGAGGGATAGAGAATCATAGACTTCAAGTTGCAAAAGACATTAGAAATGATCTAGCCCATATAAAAATGCTTGATTCTTGTAGGCGACCAAACTCCATTTTTAGCTGAACTTAAGAAAATTGTCCAAGATCACAAAAACAGTAACAGAACCAGGAAATTGGCCCAAGTCCTCTGAATTCAATTCCTGCTACTACTTGGGAAGTTTACCCAAACAAGTGGACAGTCAGAGTCATTATAAAAGGCCCAAATTTACTTGCCATTACTATTGAGTTATCTGATATTGCTCCCAAGCACAACATTGTTCAGGAACACACTAAGGGAAGATCCAAGAGATACAACACAAATATGATTCGTGATGACAAAACTTTCCCCATTTTCTTAACTTCTGATTTGCCTTTCCCTCTCCTTCAAACCTTTTTTTTGTTAAGTCTCAATTCTGAAATAACTTTCTTCTGTTTTCTTTCCCCTTCTTCCTTTTATCACTTACCATATAGATTTTTTAATTTAATGTTAGACCCTGCCCAATAACTAAGATGACCTTCTGACCCATCTAAGACAATCCCAGTCTTTGAGGGTCTATTCTGGACATTCTAATATTTAAGGAAACACTCTGAAGACAATGTTAAGAAAATCTTGTACACAGGCAGGTAAATTGTGAATTGGGATGTGTCATTTAATGTTATAATATATAAGTTCACAAGGTAACTCAGAAAGATTGACAGTTTGATGATAAGAGATTGAAAATTTTTTTTTATGTTACAGACCCCCAAATTTCAAGGAACTAGAAATGCAAAGGATGCATTTGAGGGAATGTGGAGAAGAAAAAAGAGCAGGTTTTTCACTGAAGCCATGGCCTTGGTTGCAGAAGTGGTCACTGGACACTGCCACAAAGAACAGTTTTCACCTGGGAGCAGTGGTGAAAGGGAAGAAATTGAATCTTTTTACTCTCCTTCTTGATTTCCACTGGTCCTCACTCTGACTACTCCTCTAGTACCATAATCAGGAGAGTTAGAAATATGGTCATCTTGCTATTAGCAAGAGAGAAGTTTTAATTGCTCTAAAAGCGCCATTACCCTCCCTCAAACAATGTTCTCTGTATGGGTGGTGGACATGGTCAGGTTCCTTCTCTCCAAAATTTAGACTGCTGTATATTATACTTCCCAAGCAATTATAATGGGGGGAGAAGGAAGGAAGGAAGGATCTATCCAGTGGTAAACTTTTATACATTTAACATCTAACTCTCTAGAGGAAAAATGTATGCATGAAACCTTTTTAAGTTTAACCTGCATTAGGAACATTTTCTCCACCCCTTTCTTGTTTAAAAGCCAAGAGAATGATAAATCAAGCCCTGATTTGTAATACTTACCAATTTCTGAAGTAAAAATGTTCACAGTGACTGAGCAGACTTGAGAAGCCTCTAATACATCCTTGGGACTAATATATAAGCATGACTCCATCAGGTTGCTATGGTCTTGCAACCTCTTCCCTTAGAAGATATTAAGGAGATGGAGGAAAATCATGACAACATGTGAGGGAGGTATCCAAAAGAGACTTTGGAATATGTGTGGATATACTGAAATGGTTCTTGTTGGCCTACTATATAGTGAGGAAGAGCCTTTATTGATTGGCTGCATAGATGGGACTATTCACATCTTCCAAGAGGTCTATCACTTTCAGCTACTTCGTCTTGGCTTCATTTGGTCTGAGTGACACTTTCACTCATGGCATCAAGTGAGAGATCATTAGATATGAGGAAAAGCCTTAAGGCCTTTTCCCCTTTGAAGCTAAGTGTCTGCCATGAAACCAGTCTCACTTCTGGGCCTTTTTGTTCATTCTTTTTTTCTATTCTAAGTGAAGGAAGTGATATCTCCATTCTCGTTTGGAAGAGAAAGCCACAGGAATCTGGTATCATCAGTGGTTTGTGTCTCTTTTCTATTCCATTAACCTA
Source organism: Trichosurus vulpecula (assembly GCF_011100635.1). Classification (NCBI taxonomy): domain Eukaryota; kingdom Metazoa; phylum Chordata; class Mammalia; order Diprotodontia; family Phalangeridae; genus Trichosurus; species Trichosurus vulpecula. The sequence continues at coordinate 413,980,776 of NC_050573.1, read as the reverse complement.
AGCCCCTACCAGCTATGTTACCCCTGTTTCTTAGGGGTCAGTGACTAGGACCCCAGTTCCATTTAACACCTTAACATGGATAGCTTTTGCAAAAGGATATTTACTTCATATAATATGTGTGTATATATGTATATGTACATGCATACAAAAAAATAAACAAAATACATTTTGCCCAATACCACATGAGCATAATCTCCTATAAATCACCTTAATAACTTGGCATTGGGGAGACAAAAGAAGGAGATTAGAATCATAATTTGGCTCAATTACCATAAAGCATTTGCCCCACCAAATTCATGTCCTAAAGTAAGGGGTCATAAATGACCCCTTCTTCTGGGATACTGAAGTCACTGAAACATCTCCCTTCTCCTCTGAACATGACTGCTGAACTAGCTGCCAAATCTGACCTAGATTGCAATTACTTGATTTCTGTGGCACACTCTTCAGACCAAGGCTAGAGATTCTACTCCTTTCACCTGGAGCAGAAAAAGAATGAATACAAAGGCCCAGGACCTAGGCTTCTTTCTTGGGAGTCATGTGGCCTCAGAGAAGGGAAGGCCCCAAGGCCCTTTCCCTTGCCTCATCTTCCTTTATTGAATGTCATCAGTCATCAGTTCTGTGTTCCCTCAGGCTTGAATGTTGCAAATGGGGAGCAGCTGAGGCTGACAGGCATTTAGGAAGATGGTGACAGTATGGTCTACACAGGCAATTGAAAAAGACTCCTTCCAGATATGGTGTTAGAAAAGAAGAATCAGTTCTGGAATGTCTACACATGCTCCACAGTCTTTCCAAAAAATTTCCCTTACATGTTATCACAATTTTCCTGTAAGCCAACTCTCTAGCATATTCCACGTAGAAAGATCACATCAGCCAAGCAAGCTGATGGGATTTGCCCATGAGTCAGACCCCCTTTAAACATGGTTTACATGATAATAATTACCTCTTCCCGAAGAAAGCTAGAGCTGCTTCCTGAGTCCATTTCAGCATTCATTACACCTCCAAGAGTTCCTATTGTGTTTGTCTCTTTGGTATTAGGGAAGGGGACAAGAGTCTTCCTAGTGGCCTGGCCATAGTGTCCAGACACAAAACTGGACCACATCTTATCTGATACCCCACAGCCTGGCATCTAACCAGGTGTAAAACTGAAACTGGGCACAAAATTGAATCAGAAGAAGGGTGCAAGCTGGAATGTATTTGGAAAATTGAGCACTAATTTCAAAGATCCCACTCTTCTTTTTGAAACAAAGATCCATTTTTTTTTTAGGCAGGGCAATTGGGGTTATGTGACTTGCCCAAGGTCACACAGCTAGTAAATGTGTCAAGTGTCTGAGGCTGGATTTGAACTCAGGTACTCCTGACTCCAGGGCTGGTGCTCTACTCACTGCACCACCTAGCCACCCTGATCCATTTTTTTTAACACCAAGACAAAGGTATTGATGAAAGATAACAAAATCTCTAGGAACAAATATTCATTGCATGGAAGTAGGAGGGGTTCCATGTCAATACAATTTCTTAACACTTGTTACTTTGAAAAATAAGTTACTAAAGGCTTCCCAGTGATTAAACTCATTATCCATGTTGATTTCTGCACCATCTTTAAGTAATGATTTGGGCTTGATCTGTATTTAAGGGTATGAGTTTGGCAGGCACAATTGCCACTTCATTCACTGAAAGTCAAGGAATATATGACAGAAATGAAAAACATTTTTTATCTGCAAAAACCGAAGCCCAGAACACAGTGTTTCCTTATTTCTGTAAGCACTGGAATAAATAACACCTTGATAACACAAGGAGCTATAGGGAGCTACTTTCATTTCACAGCTTCATCTTCAATTTCAACATAATCCTGGACTCTGGTCTCAAAAGAAAATTAGAGTTAATGTTACATTGGGAAAGGACTTTAAAGCAATAGTCATGTTTAGACATAGAGAATGAACAACAGGGTATTTATTTTCCATGACTCCTGTTTTGCATTTTCTTCTTTTGTCTTCTACTACTTTCTCCCAATATTCTTTACACATTCACCTGCCCTATATGTTGAGTTCTTTCTTTCCCCCTGTCTTCAGCTGGGAAGACTTTTTGAATCCTCCCTCCCTCAGTCTCAATCCTATCCGCACCAGAAAGTAGCCATCCCATTTGGATCATGTCTCCTTCCACTGAGGAGAATTGACACATATAAACCAGTTTGAGAGAAAGTAAGTGAAGGTAAATGGGTAAATTGGGCCAAAAAAACCCCACTTTTCTGAGTTATAGCAATACTATATGCTTCTGATAACTGGTCCATAGACTTCACCAAACTGCCAAAGGGATGTATGATGCCAAAAAAAAGTTAAAAACCCCTGTTTTAGAGCCCAAGTTTTCTCATCTGCAAAACGAGGGTAATAATATTTACATTACCTAACTTGTGTGTGTGGGGGGGGGGTGCTATTTGCAAGCAAACTCTTAAAACTCTCTAGAAATATGTCGTTGTTGTTACCTATCTGATTCCTACCCCTACCCCATCCTCTTGGGTTTTCTAAGGTGCTACTGTGGTTTTCATGTTCTTTTCAGTTGGACATTAAACTAATATGATGTCTATATCACAAGGGATATTTTCTCCTGAAAAAAAAAATAACCCAATGTAAATATGGTCTGAGTACCTTGCTTATCCTCTTAATCAATTCTCTTCAACCCAAACAGATTCTTTTCCCCCATGAAAGAGAAGAGGGACAAAAGGCTGTATTATCTACCCATCCCTATTAACTTCTAATAACTGCCCTCAGGTCAATTTTGCTTTGGCAACATAACGTGGTTTCTGAGACAGTTAAATTCTAACTTAACTGTTTGCTAAAATGATGATTCTTGTGGGTCCATATGAATTCAGCCAAATTGGATGTGATGTGATTCAGGTTTAGCTGGTCGTATTCTCCCTGGCCCATTTCATAGTTCCAGAAAAGCTGCAGTCCCTGGCCATTCACCAGTCATGTTAATCAGCCCCATGGATGCATTAGCTTGTTCTCTTAGAGAACCCTCAATCAATGCCTAGTGACAATGGTAAGAATTTAAGGAAGCTATGTTTAAAATATTTCCCCTAATTCCCCCTAAACCTGCCTTCCATCCTTTCTCATTCCTCCTAAAGTAATCCATGACTTTCATTCAGCCAAGTTCAAAGGCTTTTTTCTCTCTCTTTATCTTCCTTGATCTTTCTGATGTGTGTGGCACAGCTTTCCCTACCTGACTGCTGACGAGTTTTGCCTTCATTTCCTGGGAGACTTCTATTATCTTTTATGATCCTCATCCCCAGAATGATTGCTTCTCCTAGTCCTCATATTTCTAGTTATCTTCTGTTTTCCTAAACCCTGTCTAATTACCTTTGTCAACTTCTGTTTTCTAAACTTTCTTCTTACCCTTATTTACAAGTATCTCACAAACCTCAATCTCTTTGTTCATTTTCCCTATCCTTTGTCGGCTCTTATGATTTTTAACAAATATATCTCTGCATGTATCACAGAGAAATAACACATACAAATTTTATATATGTGTATATGTGTGTACATACCTTTCAAACCTCAGTCTCTCACTCTAATTCTGTATCTCTTCTTATTCACAAGTCATCAAAGTCCTAACGCCCATCTTCAACATAACACCAGACATAGCAAAGAAATATTTATTTTCTCCTCCGTAAAATGCTATCCATCTATTCACTTTCCCCATCACTTAAAAACATCCTGGCTGGTCCCAATACTCAGTCATACTTGCCTCCTTATAAATCTTGGTCATCTGTATCTAATTAATTGCTAAATTGTATCATTGTGACTTCCAGGATATTTCTCAGGTCCATCTTTTTTTTTCTCTTCATTCTCATCACACACACAAAAATAGAGTAGTAGTTTCTACTTCTATAGCACTTTATGGTTTGCAAAGCTCCTTTATATAAAAGATTTCATTTGATCCTCAAACACAACCTTTCAAGTAAGTTAGGTAGTAAATTTTTATTCTCCTCATTTTACAGATAAGGAAACTGAGGCAACTTGCTCAGGATCACAGTGCTGGAGAGCTGTGAGTTGAAAAGAATATTTCTGAAATCATGACTTTTTATCCCAATTCCATTGCTCTATTTACAATGGCACGGCTTTCCTCTCAAGAAGTTGTTCCTAAAAGATAAAACATACAATCAAGAGGATGTACTCTTAACCTGGATTCTGTGGACAGATTTCATGGGAGTCAATTTACTCCCTTTGTAATCCTATTCATTTTATATTATGCATTTAAAAAATTCACTATTCTGACATAAAGATCCACAGTAGAAAAAAAAGTTTCAGAATTTGTTGGCTAGAGGATTTTGTATTTAATATAACATTGATACCTCTTGTCTCCTCTAGAGACCCCTAGAGGAAAGAAACTGTAATTTTCCATATTCTGAAAAATCAGGTGGTTGTCAGTTAAATTCTATTATAGCCATAATTAATATTTGCACAGTATTTCAGAAATTGGGAAATATTTTCCTCATAATAATGCTAGATGAGGATATTAAGTATAAAATGGTAGTGTAGTGTAATTGGGAAGTATAAGTTAGGAAAGACCCAGGATTGAATACTGCCCTTGACACTAAGCAATTATGTGATCATAGTTAAGTCATATAAACTCTCGAAGCCTCAGTTTTCTAATATTTAAAATGGAATAACAATACCTGCAATATAACCTCACAATGATTATTCTAAAACTCAACTGATATAATATACATAAAATGCTATAATAACTTAAATATAGTTATTAGGTAACTTGCTAAAGAAAAAAAACAAAGACAAAAACAAAAACAACCAGTGGGGTTAGGATTTGAACTGAGGTTTCCTAACCCCAAATATAACAATGCATTGTACTCCAAGGTCCACCTAATAATTGTTTACTGACTGGGCTGATAAGACTCAAAACATAATTATGATTAAAGACTGACTGTTTAAAAACCTATGTGAGTATGATGCTAATTAAGGATACTTTTTTTGGAAGCAATAAGGTTTCCCCATAATCCACTAAAAAAAAACCCAAGAACGTTAGTATATAGCAGATGCTTCCCTTACCTTACAGAGGGTATTTCAGTTTCCCACAGACATTCATAATGTTTATACAAACATAGGTGTACCATAACAGGACTGAAAAAATCTGGCCAGTAAAATTCATGGCAGCATACCACAGGAAATGCATACTTCCTATTACATGACTTGACTATATAACCAAGTCTTATAGAGAAGAAGAAACCCATCCCCTGCCACCCCAGATTCTGGCCTAATTTGACTATTTATACTGATCCTAAGTAGAAGCTGGGAAAGAAAGGTCCGACGTATTAGAAGTGGATAGAAGACTGCAAATATTTTTGTTCCAGAAATGCCATCACCAACAGAAAATATTTACAAAACAACTTCCAAGCCCTCATCTATTGAAGCCGTGATCATGTTTAACAATATCTTTGACATTCCATTGCTACCTAGAATTAGATACTAGAGCTGGAAGGGACCTAAAACACCTTCTAATCCAATGTATTCATTTTAGAGAAAGAGGGGGCTGAAAGAGGGGGCCCAACTACTTTCATGAGAAACAGTAGTAGTAGTAGTAGTAGTAGTATCAGCAGCAGCAGCTGGCATTTACATAGACTTTTTAATATTTGAAAATTTCTTTGCAAATATTATATCATTTTGTTCTTACAATAATCGTAGAAAGGATATGCTATTATTGTCTTATTTTACAGATAAAGAAATTGACATGGTCAGAAAGCTAGCTCTTGAGGCTAGATTTGAACTCATGTCTTTCTGACTTCAGACCCAGTAGTGCTCTGAACACTGTGCTACGTAGCAAGCACGAGAGGTGGGATTTACACTCAGGTCCTCTGAAAACAAAACCAATGTTCAGTCTACTACAGCACTTAAGGTCAAGCTCTTTCTCCACTGGAGTCACCAAAGGAAAATACTCCTCTTAGAAATGCCTTTGATTCCTTGGGTTTTTTTTTGGTTGTTGTTGTTGTTTGTTTGTTTGTTTTAATGAACCCAAGGAAAAGGCAAGCAAACTGGAAGCTGGGCTGACAAGCAGGTACAGAGTTCATTTACATGATGGCTCTGCCAGTCCTCATGCATAACTAATGACTGTAAAGTGCTTCACAAATAGGAAAGTGTTATGTCACTGCTAAAATAACCATTCCGCACCTCCTGCTCTTGAAGAGGTTGACATATCACTCTTCTACTGATGATCACTGAGCCATCTTTAGTAAAGACCTGGACACTCAGAGCATAACTAGTTTGTATTGCTTTCTAAATCCTAATTCTGATAAATACATAAATCATACAAGGGAATGGCCTCTCAGCTCTGTAACTCTGAGGCCAAGGTTGCAGATTTCATCCTCAGACCAGCCACTTAGCTTAGCAAAGAGAAAACTGTCCCACAGCCAAGAGCTTACACTCTGAATCCCAGCCAACCTGCTTGCAAATGCATACATTTGGTCACAGGGGAAACAGGAGGAAGTGTGGCTAGCTCCTTAAAATCCATCAGCACTGTTTAAAACAACAATAATAACAATAACAAAAACCCAACATAACAGTTGATCAGGATGAAGAACTTCCCCATAAGAAGAGTAGATACAGAACTGGTATGAAAGTCATAGCTGCATTTCCTTACCTCCATCAGGAAACCTATTCCTGTTTCTACCTTCATGACAACTATTGGTTCTTTAGTAGCAGCTAACATAACCCTCCCTCCCCTCCACCTTTGACAACTGTGAGAAATAACATTTAATGGTAAAGCTGTTTTATATTTAATTCATTATTTTTCAGCAGCAATTCCAAACAGTGTACTCCTATGTATTTCTTTTCAAAATGTGTTGGTTCACCTGTAAGACTGATGTTTGGTCTGGAAGTAGATGATGAGGAAATTTGCCCTGTGAGCATGATAGGTTGTGGTGCATTCAAAGGGTAGCCACAGCTGAATGAATTGTTTGAAACTCCTTCTGCAAGAGTAGTTCCCATTAATGCTAGTGGGAGAGATGAGTCCCTACTGATGAGACAATGGAAATAGAGGGTAAGTTTTATTGGCCATAGAGTGTCCTTAATACATGGTTGCAACTCCTAGTGACCAAAATGGAAATTCTAGCACAACTAGACAATAAAGGCCTATCTCCCTATCTATGAAAGCCCTCAATGTTAAATCAAAATTTGAGGCATGCCAATGGTACCTGGATGAACTAAAAAGTTTCTAAATGTTTTTCACCACAAATTTTGAATAGTCACTAAGGATAGTGTTTGATGGACTTCAGGCCTTAAACAATATTTGCAAAATAGTGGGAAATAGTAGTAGAACTACGTTCTGTGGTTTTCACTTTTAATTTTTTTTTATGAATTAGGTTCTAATTGTTAGTAAATGAATGTATAAAGCATCATTTTGAATTCATCCAATTTTATAATAAAAAAGCTTCTAAAAAGCTAGATCTTTTAAAAGTTATTTTCCTGTTTTTCTTTGTTTTATTTGAGGTACTTCTTTTTAAGGAATAATTTAAAATTGCATCTTATATTGAACTGTTTCTATAAATCTATTGATATACAAACAGTACTTGTAGAAATTAATTATATCTATTGAGAACTTGAATTCATGAAAATATTTACTATTCAGTCTACAATATTGTTGTTGTACAGTCTTCCTTTATAAACTGAATGGTTCTTTTATTAAACAAAAGGGTTTCTCCTTGTTCCTTTTATTCAAAATCAAGCACGAATCCTCTAAATAAAAAGTGGAAATATAAAATAATTCTACCTTTAAAAGTTTCCTAACTTACTAAATAGTCACTGAATTTTAAATGATTATTTACAAGGAAGGACTAACTGTTCAATCATCAAAAATAAAAGTACAGGTTAAAATATAAAAAGATCAACTGACATAAAATAAAGTATATGATGAAAACTATGTGAAATAATATATTGTGAATTACTATTAACTATTTCTACTGAACACTTTGAGCCAACCCTTGTTTTCATTACAAAACTTTAGGGAAAGTTATCCTTTTGTAGAAATATTAAATTGTACTAAGAGGAGGGGCAGAGAAAAAGGCTTCTTGGCCTTTTAAAGTTAATTCCCACCATATTTTACTTTATCATGTTCAGCGGCCTGTCTAGTATTATCTCAATATACCTGCTAAGTTTAACACGTTTCAAACAACACATTGTATTTGTGACAGGTCAAAATAAACAGCCACTCTTACCCATGAGAAAAAGGGAAGGAAAATCAGTGCCCAAATTACAGTGAAGGATTCCTTTCTGGGAAAAGAACTCCCCACAAGAATCTTTCTTGTCTTTTTTTTTTTTAATTCTGAAACAGGGTTAGTCAGAGAGAGAGGGGAGACAGAGGTGTAGAACAAGGAGTATAGGTAATGTCATATTCAAGAGCACAAATGACACCTTAAATTCAAAGTCAAAGATATCCCTTACATTTTGAGGATTGATTTCCATCTATAAAAGAGGAAATATTAATGAATAATACTCTATGCCTCTTAAGTTTGTTGTTGAGTTCAAATGGGATAATGCATGCAAAATATTTTGCATACTCTAAAGCATTATAGAGAACGAGTTTTAATTATTTTCAAAGTTATCAGCCAACATAATCAAATAAACAATAAAATACATATGTGCCCATATAGAATATATTACCAAATTAGACAGCAAATAGAAACTCAGTGTGTCAAGATCCCCCCCCCCCCCTTTTGGAAGGATAAGAGTGGAATGACTCTTAGAAATAGGTGGCCCAAATACCAGCCATTCCAAATTTGCACGCTACAAATTTGTGTTCTCAGAAGCAAAGTGTTTTGTTTTGTTTTGTTTTGTTTTGTTGTTGGGATGGGGCGGGGAGCTGCAGAAGGAGGCGGGATTTCCGTAGAGGAGCAGAAGATTGCAGCGTTAGGTATTGTCTCTACTGAGGACTCTGCACAAAGAACAGAGAAGGATGAAAAGTATGTATAGGGAAGGGTGTCCTCTGTGCAAACTAGCACATTGCAACCTGAGGTCTGCCACAGCACTCCAATGGCACTTTCCCCTTTCTACAGCCGAAAACGTTGCCTAATTACTGAACTAAATACTTTTATTGATTATTCCTACGTCGGGAACTGGGAGGAACCTACAATCCCCTGGTGTCTGAAGTGGGTTAGTAAAGAAACGCAGTTTTCAGATAACAAAAGAAGATGCGTCACACACCCTCCGAATGCAGAGCTTCCTCCGTCCTTTCTCCTCTATTGCCACCCCCTCCCCCCCCAAAAAAACGCATGTTTTCTTGCGTACCTAATAAAGAAAAGTGAAGCAATTTGTCTCGCTCCCCAAACTTCAAGAACACGGGTTGGGGAAAGCGGAGAGGCGGGGTGCGGTCTCCTCTCAGTCGAAAGTAGGGGCTCTGCCCAGTTTGAAAGGGCCACAAAAATCTTTCTGACACCCAATTTCTGGGATCTGGAAGGGCGGGGGGCGGGGGGGGGGAGCGGCGATCCGCTGTCCGGTATACTTAGCTAAAAAAGACAAATGAATGTTTTGAAACATTCACCATTAAAACAATAAAGTGAGCTAAGGAAGCCTCCAGGTGGTGTATTTGTTGTTCTGTCTGCGAGGTGGAGTAGCTGCTGGCCTGGCAGATCCTGGAGCTGCTGTGGGCATTAAGAAAGCCTCTTTCCACTGATCCCAAAGCAAGATAAGGAGCCGCCTAGCCACCAGCTCTGTCTAGACTTCGGACCTCACAAGTCAAAGGAGTTGTTTGGATTAGTCTTCAAGATCTACCAACCTGATCAGTCCCCGAAAGTACAGGACATAGTAACACCCTATTTTCCTCTTTCCAGGGCCATGATTATTGCTTCCCCAAAGGCTCAAGAACTGACTAAGCCCCGGGAGCCAGCCGAGGATCTGGTTTGGCCACAGTCCTTTCCCCGTGCCTCTCTCAGCGCCCCCGCCCCGCCCGCTCCGCCCCCGGGGAGAAGAGAAGATCTTTCTGTCCTGTTTGCTTTGTCTTGGTAAATCTATCCGAGAGAAGCCGTACTAGAAAAGGGAGAGGAGGAGAAGAAGTTGGAGGAGGGAATATCTCATTCATTGCAGAACATTTTGCCTAAAAAGTAGAAAAACAGTCCCAGCCTGGGCACACAAACCAACCTAAACTGAATCTAGCGGGGGTGAGGATGGGGAAAGATATTTCTTGCCATTTTAGAGAATCTGCAGCTTTTGCCATCCGTCGGAAGCCACCCACCAACAACAGCAGCAACAAAAATCCAATCGTCTGAATCCCTTATTTCCAAAACTAGACCCTACTTCTTCGAATTTACGTCCTCTTTGATGGGTCACAAAGAATTTGCCAGCTAAAACGATACATTAAGCTCCCTGGTGCTAATTCGAAGAAACTGGTTTCTCTGAACGTTGAGAAACTAACTGGCTTCTCAAAGTGGACTTGAAAAGGTGGGGGGGGGGCACTGAGGACCCTATAAAAACCAAAGGATGGGGTAGCATAGAATGGCCAGAGCAAACATTGAGTCTAGTCTTCCGCCCCGCCCCACCCCCTTCCTCTCCCCGAGAACTAGCTCCTCTGTCTACACTTCAGAAGTCTCTGGGAGGTGTGGAGAGATCCTCCATCACAAACTGGGACATTGTTGGCTGTTAAGTTTATGTTTGTGGCGCCTGGACTCAAACAGCCATTCAGTGGCTCGCTCTCTTATCGAGAAAACAACAATCCGAAAAGATCAGTAAATAGACTTTACTGCCAGCGCCCTGTATTAACTACTTGCATCTTAGTTTAAAAAAAAAAAAAAACCTCCACCGCATCCTTTTCTTACTGTTGCCGTTACTATTGTTATCATTACCATTATCATTATCAACAAAAAGAATTTTTCAAGCGCTGTTCCGAGAATTTGGATTACGGGGAAGACGAATGTATTTAAACGTAGAAGCGGCTAAAAAAAAAAAATCCCCATTCCTCCTACCCCCCGCCCCCCCCACTCCAGGACCTGACTTTCTTATTGCTTTGTGATGCGGTCTGTAATTGTTGATTAGGAGAGAGGAAGCCAATAGCTGTTAATGAATGGAGCCCATGCATAGATACAGATTATAAATCTCTTCTACTTTCCTTATAGGTGACAGGCTTAAAATTTAGTTATTTGAGACTTAAATACTTACGGCTTAGCTATTTGGCTTGTGTGAGGAGTGAGAATCATTTCTGACTGAAATCGACTGTGTACGTCATCCACACAACGCCTTAGTGGATATCTGGATCTCGGTTAACTAGTTAATACAGAAAAAAGAAAGAAAGAAAAGGTTGAATACCAAGAGAGAACAACAACGTTCTATTTCTACTAAATTTTATACCTTATTTAAAAAAAGAAAGAAAGAAAAGATTATAGTGGAAACAGGACTCATAGATGCTCGAAAACATAGCTTCCCGTTTACCATAGAGATAACAAACGGAAAAGTCATAGAAGTGGGTTTGACAAGATGACGTGTGAATAACTCAATTATTGCATTATTATTGTGATTGCTGTTAATAATAACAATAGTTAACAGAGCAGAGCACAAGCCTTCTCAATGACAACACCACCACATTTTTCCCCCGATATCTTAAGGACGGGAACTCCCACGTGGGTTCACACATATTCACCACCTTGGGGATTCCCATTGGACCTGGACCGAATTTTCAAAAGGAAGAAACCCCAACACGAATTTAACGACTTAGCCTTCCTAATTCAAAGAATCAACATTCCCAAAGGTAGGACAACACCGGCCATTTGTTTGCTGAGAGGTAAAAAGAGGGACAGTTGATTAAAGGAGTTTGCCTTTACTCTGAGACAATAGAATCTCATATCTGCGAGTGTCGATATAGATAGTTATTACCCGATGGTGTGTCTTATAGTGGGCATTCTACTGTCTCTAGTCGCATTAAATTTTAGCAACAGAAGCTGGAGGAAATCAGTCATAATATACAGAAGGAAGAATTCAGAGCAACTAGGGGAGGGAGAATAAAGGATAATAGTAAACAGGAGGAGTTTTATTAGAAGAGAACGCCAGGCTCTCTATCTACATAGGGTGGACAAGTAGAAAGTTCCCCTGGACACTTCACAGGAACCACTGCAGAAAGCAAATGATCAAAAACCCAGAAATTCAATTGGGTTACAGATTTCAGAAAACAAGTTGAAAAGCCAGTCCACTCTGTTAAGAATAAATAGCGCAATATTAGAATACTATATAACTATGCTCCTCAGTCATCGTATATTACCTGTGATCCAGTAAAAGAATTAAGTTCCCCTATCTTCACCCCAGTCTCCCTCAAACGCGTGGGGGGGGGGGACAGATAACAGGCATAGAAACACCTTGTATACCAAACATCCTTTCTCCATTTTTAAAAGTACATACACGAGCCAAAAACATCACTAAGATCTGAATAGATCCTCTGAATCTGCTCAATTCCCTTAAAATGTCCTCTGGGTCTGCTTGTACGACCCCATTGTCTCTGAACATTCCATCAAAGACCCCAAATCTCAGCATCCAAGGACTGAGAAAGGAAAGGGAATCGCTACCTAGGTTTCTCTGCTTATGTTTCCCACACTGGCTTCTGTGATCGGAGACTTTTCAGACATGCAGCCAATATCCACGATCAGATTGTTCAAAATGTATCTGCTTATTCAGTCCATGAATGAGGCTAGAGGATGGAGACAAAAAGGCGTAAAAAGAGGCCACTAGAAACAGCTCCGTGGAAACCAGGAAAAAAGACTCAGATCTGTTGGGGGAGGAGAGGGAAAGGTGGTGGAAAGAAAAGGTGAGGAGGGCGGGGGATAGGAGAAAGAGCGAAAAGGACCTTCCTGGAGATGAACCGTGTGAGATACGACATAACTCCTGGTTTTTTGTTTTGTTTTGTTTTGTGTTTTTCCCCCTCAATAGAATCCTACAAGCCATTATTACCGGCGGCCATATTATTACCCCTCTGTCAAGAATTAGACACAACAATCAAGGTAATCAACGGGCCTGTCTAAGGCACTGTAACATTTTCAATGCAAAGTTTGTTTTCTTTGTGCCTCGCGTTAGAGCCTGTAATTAACCCGTTATGTAGAACCAAGCCAAACAAAAGGCTAATTGAAGCTCGCTTCCCCCCTAGAAGCAGGTTTAGAGGCTGTGGAAGCTACTTTAGAAAGGTAGGGGGCTAACACAACCTAGACCGAAGCGTCTTTAGTCCCCACCCCCACCCACTCCCAGAGTTACGAACGCAAAGCAAAACTCCATCTCTGAGAATGGAAGGGTTACTGGTCACACACGCACTGCAGGGTAAGGTAGATTTCATATTTATTGAAAGAGTTGTCAAATATTCCAAACGGCATTACAGTGGCGCATACAAAAATGAATCTAGTTTCCAACGAGTTGAAAATCGTGGAGGGGCTTTCGAGAAGGATGGGGGGAGGGGGCAGGATGGAGCCCTGCTTCGCCTATGGTTGGCGCATATGAGTCCTACCTATCCAGATAAAACAGAAAAGAAACTTGAGGGAAGGGTGGAGAGCTGGAAAGGGATAGGAAGAGGGTTGCCTTTGCATAACTCTTGGTCTCTAGCTCACAGCACACTGCAGTTTCGGATCTGGCTAAAAATTGAGCTGGGGGAGGGGGAGGGGAGATAGAGGGAAAGCTGTGTCAAAAAGATCACAAGCCAATTGCCCCCCTGCCACTGATGGGAGTTGGTAAATCTCAAATTTGGACACCCTGGGGTGTGTAGGAGGCTCTTCCCCAAGAGGGACACTTTTCACCGCCCCCCTCCCCAGTTATCACTCCTTCGACGATTATTATGGGAAGGAGGGGGAGGAATCAAGGCAGAAAAAAAAAGCAAGAGGTAAGAAAATAACACACTTCTCCTTGGTTTCAGACAAGATCCTTCCTTGCCCTGTTCCCCCTAAACCAGGGATGCAACATTTCTCAATCGACTGACAGCAGCCACTGATAAATAATGGTCATACCTGACTTGCCAAGCAAAATGCACCTCTTAGCAAGAGCTTATACTTGAAATACGGGTCACTTCAACAGACTGAAGCAGAAGAGTTTGGTATACAGCACTTACTTAAAATAATAATTCAAAGCCCTTTCTGAACTGGGCATTCTCCCACCTGGTTTGGGGGAGGGGGAAAGAGCAAAGGAGAGAGGGGCAGGGATACTAAGGAAAATGGAAGGGGAAGGTAGGGGGCAGGGCAGAGAGCAGCATCTCATTTTTCTAAAACCTGTAACATTATCACAGCTGAGTGCTAACGGCTTCCAACCAGCTTTGATCCAACTATTGAAACCGAAATTTACAAGCTGCACATTAACTACTTGCAATAAAATATCACACCTACTGTACTTTGTCAGGACCTGCATCGCATGCAATCTTTTATTTCCAGGTACTTAGCTGCTAACGTGTAAACATATAAAAAGAGGGACCCTGAATCGGAGCACTGATTTCTTTATCTATGCCAAACGTTTATTAGTGAAATAGTCCTGAAGATATAATTCTACATATGGCGCTTTTATTTCACATAATATTTAAGAAAAAAGACAGAACACATAGAATTAGACATATAATTCAGAGACCACGGTACAACCTTTTTCTCCTTTTTTTTTTTTTTTACTTCAGCAAACAAAAAAAAAATAATCAAATGACAAGAAAAGTGGCAAGTCTTCCGACAATAAATAATAAATTACTTTATAATTTTTGCAATGCAAGAGCAAACAAAAAAAGTTTCCTTTTTTCCTCTTTATTTCCAGAGAGAGAAAACAGTCGTTTTAACCAATAACTATACACATCTTTGGGGGAAAAGTTCTTGGACAGACACAAGTCAAACACAGTCCCGAGACGCTTGTGGCAAAATAGAGGTAACCTTGTTGCAATGCTTTATAAATCGGTTTTTAAATCTGAATTCAAAAACCTTTAAAGTCGCTTCGGACTTCTTGTTAGAGGATGGATCTCAAAAAAAAATAAAAATTTAAAAGAAACCAGCTACAGGACATGCTAAGAGACCCAGGTTTTCAAACAACCCCTTGTTAAAGTCAACTAAAAACACTGCAAACCAATGCAGCTCCACCTTCCTGCCATGAATCTTTCAGCCAAAGAGGCCAGTTTCTCTTCGAGACCTTTTGAAACCTCCTGGAGCTCCTGTTTGGCAAGGCAATGAATGACCAATATAGAAACAGCACCATTCGGGTTAGGATGAACTAGAAAAATCTCTATTTCTGTTTATTCTAGATGTACAGTGAAATGAAAAGGCTTTTTTTGAGATCCGTGAGTATAAATCCTCTACACTTTAAAAATGTCTTTTTTTTTCAGTACTCCTATGATCATTGGATAGCGTTTTGCTGTCATTTTTTAAAATTGGTTTTGTTTTTGTTTGTTTTAATTCTAGTAAAATCCCATGATTGTCTTCACAGTGTTGCTACCATATCACCTTGTCATTAAAACAGACTTCGTGCATTTCATGGAGCATCCATTCTTAGATTCAGTTTTCATTAGTTGGGTTGTTAAATACTTTAGTTTTGGAGTCCAACATTATAACTTCCCACTTTCTCCAACAGGGAAAAAATACACCTGAATGAATGTTCCTCATGCCTCAATAGGACTGGCTACCATGCTGTTCGGTGTATCTGGGAGCTGAGAGGACATTGATGCTACTTCACTTCCAGTAGAATTGGAACCTGGCCCACCTTCAGAAAAATTGACCTACAAAGAAAAGGAAGAACAGAAGAGGCTATTCTTGTGTTCATGGAAAGAAGAAAGATATTCACGTATGTACTTCTGAATAAATGTGTATATTCATAGGTATATATGCCTCCTAAATAAGTTTAAACCTGATAGATGATAACCACACATCAAATAAGCATATATATACACACATATATACACACACATACACATGGTATGTATGTTGAGAGCTGCATCGTCAGAGGGAAAATTCACAGGGAGGAATTAAGTATTCATTTGGGATTATTTGTATCTGTCCTTCATTGAGAGATATGTGTATACATACATACATACATACATTTACACACAACTATATATATTTAATACATATATTTATTAAAAGGTACATATGAAGCAAAGCCTCAGTTTTGAAATATTCTTATTAAGTGAGAATAAAC